>NW_024622915.1:0-2164 GCF_008729295.1 Plectropomus leopardus
TATGGAGCAGCTGGAGAAGTGTGTGCGCTCGGTGCAGATGGACGGGCTCCTGTGGGGAGCATCCAAACTGGTGCCAGTTGGCTACGGCATCAAGAAGCTGCAGATCAACTGTGTGGTTGAGGATGACAAAGTAGGCACTGACATCTTGGAGGAAGAGATCGCCAAGTTTGAAGACTACGTAAGTAACAATCAGTTTGACGTAATTTGTTCACCCTCATAAGAAGTACATTCATGAGTTATAAAAAAGTAGTCTGGCAATTTGAAGATGGCATTAATGCTTTATTATTTATCTTGAATGAAAAAGCTTTGATGTAATCACAGTATAACATGCAGAAATTGACTTATTGAACGTTTCTTCCTTTGCAGGTCCAAAGTGTCGATGTTGCTGCCTTCAATAAGATCTAAGCTCCACCAACTGTTTAACTGCTCCACCAAAGTGTTGCTGCTGTTCGGTTATTAAAATGCTAAGATTTGAGCACAAACCTCTGTCTCTGTTTTATCATTATTTATCAGTTTTATACTGTACTAACAACATTACTTAAGGACCATAATTAAGCAATATCACAGGAGAGGGAGTGATGTGCTTGTATATCATGGCTTGATACCACCAAAGATAATCACAGCCGTGATGATACACAGCCCAACACACGACCTCCAGTGTGATATTGCTTTTATACAACAGTTCCACGAGCATCCTTTATTTGTTAATAGTAACAAGCAACAACATATTTATTTAATTAATTATTTTTCTGGCTCTGCCAACACAAATACTTCCCGAACCACTGGATGTGACAGCTGTTGCCTAGCAACACATAAACATTTTCCTGCTTGCTGTTTGCTAATCTGTGTTAGCTCGGTCTTCATGTCCTGTACAGAGCATCTGCTTCATATCACAAACATTTATCTCTGTTTTCAGTGAAATCAGAGTCTGTTAACAGACACTATGGCGGCCTGTGAGATTCAGATGAGTTAGTTTGATCAGACAGATCATCGCTCCAGCGTGTCCACTCACTGCCGTGATCTCTGTCACCTCGAGTCCTGTATCAGACAGCATGTGTGTGTGTGTGTGTGTGTGTGTGTGTGTGTCTCAGGCTGCGGTTGGTGTGAGACAAGTGTGTTCCTGTCTCACTGCACATCTTTGTAGCATCTGTAACTGCTGGTTTACTCCCAGTGAACGGCAGTTTACCAAAACTCGTCTGTCACAGCTGCCACCTCCTGGGCTTCCTCATAACTTTTAATAACTCCAATGCTCAGTGAACAGCGCCAACTAGCTGTTTCAACCTGTGCTTACACCAAACTATAAACATATCCCACTTACACTATTATTCTGATTTACGGATTTTGAAGTGCTGTGAAGCGGAGTGATACATGCAGAGTTAAAAGTTAACAGTCCCAGTGATGTTGTACTCCTATATCAGCACTCATGGAACGCCTCTTGACCAATCAAACTGCTTGGTCAAAAATAACTTGTATAATACTTGACAGAGTACCAGCATCTTTACAAGTGAAGAGAGCACGGCCTCAAAGTAGAGCTCAAACCCACCCAAAATCCTGGATTGTTTGAGTTTTTCGCGCAGTTTTAGCCGACATGTTATAGTATGACTTTCTGACACAATTTTGGACGACTTGCTATAGTAATACTTTTTGGTGTGATTTTGGACGACATGCTAATGTACGACTTTGACGCGATTTTTGGACGACATGCTATAGTAATACTTTTTGGTGTGATTTTGGAGGACATTCTATAGTATGACTTTCTGGGGCCATTTTGGACAACATGCTATAGTGTGACTTTTTGGCGCGATCCTGGAGGACATGCACTTCTGATACAATTTGGAACAACATGCTGTAGTATGACTTTCTGATGCGATTTTGGACAACATGCTATGGGATGACTTTCTGATACTATTTTGGACCACATGTTATAGTATGAGGTTTTAGCACGGTTTTAGACTACATGCTAGAGTCCAGACATGTAGAGCTCAAACCCACCCAAAATCCTGGATATACAGGCTGGGTGAATGTAGTCCTGACTTTATGGAGCAAAACCATTGTGTCAGAAACGTTATAGAAAGACAAAGTCCCACCCCTGAAATCCAAATACACTCCTATCCTGCTGCAGCAAGGAGTGGCGATGCTCACACTCTCCTTATTGTGTTGAAAA
>NW_024622916.1:0-4657 GCF_008729295.1 Plectropomus leopardus
CACAGTTTTTGCTACTGTTTACATTGTTTTTGTATTAATAAATTAATTAATTTGTACTCTATTTCTGTCTTTTCCTGATTCAATGTAATTCAACACTCTTATTCATAAATTACCAAAAAAAGGGACTTATTTATTATCATATATCATGTTCTATGTAGACTGTCAGTTTTTTGTGCCCTCATGTATGTTTGTGTTCTTGTTTTCTGACATATGTTGTACATGTTTTTGTTAAATAAAGCTGTGGGGAAAAAAAACAAAACCCCTCTGGTCTCTGCCATGACGCAAGCTAACGTCGCTCACGTCACGTGGATGCACGTAGAGGGCGGGCTTAAGGTTACATACAGGACTGTGATACAATATAAGCAATTTGAGCTGTCTTGTGTAGTCTGCCTAGGAGTAACTGTCTCAAACACGTTAGCCAGAAAAATGTCGGTGGTTAGCTGCGCCCTGAGTCGAAATGTTGTGGCCATTAGGAATGCTGGCATGATGGTGGTGAGTACGAAATGTATTTATACGATGTCAGAGCAGACAGAGCTAACTTACTTTGAGCAATGTGCTGGTCATTGTGTTACATTCTCCTGTACGCTTTGATTTATTGACTCTTAAATGTATGCTAAGCTACAGTAAATCACCTCTAAAGTGTGTAATACCAGTTCAGTGAAACGACCTGTTACTACCAGAGACTGTATGGTTACAACACACTCTGCTCCCAGGCTGTATGTGTGTAAATGTGACAAACTATTAAAACTGCCTACTGCTACACTGTAAAGTGTGAATTAGATAAGTAGTATTTACAATTAGCAAATATTTCATAATTACTGTTGTGTAATAAATGCCTAGTAAGCCTATCTATTGTCAACCTATCTGTTGTACAACCCATCCCTCCCATTTAAGGCTTATCTGTCAAATCAAACAGTTGTATTAGCAGCCAGAGTACTCAAAGAGCTTTTTACTTCTCATAACTGAATGGAATTAATGAAGTTATGGTGCTGAAGTCCATCTGTCTTTGTCCTGATGGAGTCAGTTAGGTAACCTAAGACAGTGAAGTGATGTAACACTGTCAGGTTAGTTCATATAAGCTGCCACTAGGGGGAGGCTCTATACCTTCTTATGCAAAAGCAGAAAACAGACTTTAACTGGGCATTACAAGATATAATGGAAAGGGTTTCTCAGAGTCTTACATTTAGATTTTTACATTTTACGACATCTATGTTATTTTTTTGCAGTAGTCTTAATTTGGTTCCAAAGCCTTTCATTGGATCTCTTTTATTTCAGTTGTTTAATCCTTTGAAACCGGAGGAAATTGGCTTGATTTTTTTTTTCAAAATGTGTGAGGGGAATGAGAATTCTAACAAGAAAAAAAATCAGTTTATATTTATGTATTTTTTATTTTAAGAAAGTTTTATGTTTTAGAAAGAAATCAAACCAATTTCTCAGATTTCAGAGGTTTAAATGCTCGGGAAAGGCATCTGCATTCAGCACAAGAAAACTGATAGTGATCCAGGTTTTGAAGGGTTAAGTCTCAAGGTGCCTTTGTTTTTTTAGTTTTCTTTTTCATTCTACCGGAAAGCAATCAAATAATTTTAGACTAATTTAATACAAATAAAGAGGTTTTTTTTAAATGTATGAGTTGATGTGTTAATACAAATACTGTCCTCTGGGGTCAGAGGATAGAATTACTGCCTGCTTCCTGTTTTAGCCTCAGTTGATGTAAACAGCAGCTATAGGTCACATGATAATATGTTCCTTTGCACATAACTCTTTTTTTTTACAGCTCTTTATTTGGCTCTTGCCTGAAAGAAAGTGCTTTACGAGAAGGGATGGGAGAAGAAAATACCTGTTGCAATGAAAAATGGAAAAAAAATATTTGATACTGTTCTTTGATATATACATACTGCCATCCTTGTTTATTACACAGATGGTGCGGCACGCTCAGACAGCCGCTGCCACGGCTCCTGAACCAAGAATCAAGAAGTTCCAGATTTACCGCTGGGACCCAGACACCGCCGGAGACAAACCACGAATGCAGACGTATGAAATTGATCTCAACAGGTATGTTCTAAAAGATTCCATGAACAAAACATTTTTGAGCTTTTTCTTTTTTTTTCTTTTTGCATTAACTTGATTAACGTCATAATCTATGGATGTGTTCTTGTTGGTGTAGCTGTGGTCCAATGGTTCTGGATGCCCTCATAAAGATCAAGAATGAAATCGACCCCACACTGACATTCAGACGCTCCTGTCGTGAGGGTAAGAAGCAAATCTAGATTCAGCTCGCACATTAGTTTCCACTCGTATAAAAAATACCCAACAAAAACAAATGAAACATATTAACAGGTGTGTTTAAATAAACCTTTGTGCCAGACGTCATTGAGCCAATGATTTCGTATTTCTTCAGGTATTTGCGGCTCATGTGCTATGAACATCAATGGAGGCAACACACTGGCATGCCTCAACAAAATCGACACCAACACGAGCAAACCGACCAAAATCTACCCGCTCCCACACATGTATGTGGTCAAAGATCTGGTGCCTGTAAGTACTGCACGAGTGTGAAAGTAGCATGAATTTTTAAAAGTAGTAAGAGTATCATCTATGTTGTATTTACTGATTGTTTCAGTGCCTGTTCTGAGTTTTCCCTCATATGATTTCCACCAGGATATGAGCAACTTCTATGCACAGTACAAATCCATCGAGCCCTACCTGAAGAAGAAGGACGAATCTCAAGAAGGGAAGGAGCAGTATTTCCAGTCGGTGGAGGACAGGCAAAAATTGGTAAATATACCACCGCATTCTATCGCATGTATTTCAGCCTACCAACATTTTGATCACTGCTTTAAACCCAGAATGTATAATGCATATTTAGCATGACATTTTATGTGATGTATTGTTTTTAAATTTTGCAAATAGTGATTGCAAATTTTTTTGCTTTTTATTATTTGCAATGTGTATTGCACTGTTTTGTTTTTTGTATTTTATATTTCCCTGCACAGGGGTCACAGATGTAAATGAGCTATTTTGCTAACTCTGGCCCTGTAGTTGTGTTGTGCATGGCTCCTGTTAAATTCACTAATAACCTAAAAAAAAATGTATATAGCACCTTTAAAAACAGTTTACAAAGTGCTTTGACAAACAAGGCAAAGCAGAAGCAAGAGGGGTTTCTTGCAGGGGCAACATAACTATAAGAGCAAAACGTGATGCCAAACTAAGGCCAGACAAAAGTTAAAGCAGAATTAAAATAAGAGTGAAACAATAACGAAATAAAAATAACAATATCAACCCACACCAATAAGAGTAAATGCAGTTCAAAAAATATTAACCGAAAACACAGAATAATAGCACTAATAATAGAATTAACGCAGTCGAGATAGATGAAATTAAAACAAAACAAACCAAAATAGATGAATTAAAAAAGACAACATCACATTAAAGCAGGTCTGTCAAAATGGGTTTTAAGAAGTGATTTAAAAGAAGTCTGTGATTCTGTAGCCTTATGTTCTCGGGCAGGTCGTCCCAAAGTCAAGTGATGGCAAAAAGACGGTCACCTCTAGTTTGAAGCTTCAACTTTGGAACGGCCAGAAGGGCCCAACCTGAGGATCTAAGGCTGCAAGCTGGCTCATAAGGGGTCAACAATTCTGACATGTTGCTTGGGGGCCTGACCCAGACAAGCTTTAAAAATGATCAGTAAAAGCCTAAAATTCATTCTAAAACAAACAGGGAGCCAGTGAAGGGAAGCGACAGGGTGTGATTTTTGATTTATACCAGAGACGGGGGTTAAAGTAATCTGTCTGAAGAAGATGAAGGGGGGGGGGGGGGTGGGTGGGGGTTGGGGGGGGGGGGGGGGGGGGTTACTTTTTGATGGCATTTTGCATTAAAGATTCAGTGTATCCATACAAGAGCTATACATGCCTGTCGTAGATCCCTTAGTATACACACAGAGCAGAAAAAAGGAAAGAGAAACCAAGAAAACAAAGCTATTATTAGTGAAGGAGTGATCTTTTCTTAAAAGACAGTTCCCTCATTTTATGTGGATTGAATATGTAGTTACATTTTTCTTCTTTCCCTTTTCAGTGTTTGTAATGAGCATGTAAGTTTAATAGTGAATTTATTAGGAGTCATGTACCACACAACTGTTGAGCCCTGGAGATTGATCTTAATTGGGAGGAAGAACTTTTTTGACATGTGGGTGAAAAGTTAATTTTGAATCAAATGTTACTCCAAAGTTTCTGGCGGTGGGCTTCAGATTTGTGGAAATGGTCGCATCATGATTTGGCGGTCAAGTCAAAGTTTCTTTAACCCAACAGGACGGCCTGTATGAGTGCATCCTCTGCGCTTGCTGCAGCACCAGCTGTCCCAGCTACTGGTGGAACGGAGACAAATACTTGGGACCTGCTGTCCTAATGCAGGTGGGTAATTACATTTATTTTTATTTATTTATTAAAACATTTTATTGTGTTCAAAATCCGTGCCTTCATTATTTTCTTGTTCTGTTTTTAACACCAAAGTGGGAACGAGAAATAATAAATGAAAAAATAAATTAGAAGTATATGTTGCAAAATCATTTATACAGGCAGCATCGACACCAATAGTAAGTCATTTAAAAACTAAAGAAATTAATGAAATCCTAACAACAATAATTTGAAAGAAGGTCTGGCTG
>NW_024622917.1:0-1390 GCF_008729295.1 Plectropomus leopardus
GTCCAGCCATGATGTCACCGTTCTCACAGGATCTTTTACACTCTGGGACACGGTTTCAAAAGTCTGCATTTTCAGGCCCCCAAAACACCATTGTCATGTGAACGAAAGGCCAAACTGACAAAAACCTCATCATCTACATCTACTGTGCATCAGTTGAGAAACAGAAACAGTGCAATCAATATGGTTGTTTCTAGTGAATGCACTCTGCTTTGCATGCTGATTATTTCTAATTTTGCCATTTGTTTAAAACAATTATTTCACATTTTTTATACGAGAGCATCAATAAGATTACTTTAAAATATACTTGCTAGCTACCTAACCTGCTGTTGTTGCCTGTTTCCCTTGTTATCTTGATATGAGTATGTAGCCAACCAAAGAACTTTTTTGATATGAAGGGTATTGCACGATTTGCCCTCTCAAACAGGACACATCTAATATAATATAATTATTCCTTAAGCATCAATGAACATATTTTTTAAAGTATTATTGTGTCAATAACAGGGGAGCAGCCTATTGTTGAATGAGGCAATTCAATATATAGAGGGAGACCTGTGCGAGACATGTAAAGCCCAACCAAATCCAGACTTAAATTCTTTACATTTCAGTGTCATACAGAAACTGCACAAGGTGCTTTCCAAGATGTTCAGCCTGTTCTCATTCTGCAGTTGTCACATAACACTGCTTTGTAGTCCTTTCGGTGTAAGATCCCAATGCCAAAACTTCCTGTGCATGATACAGCGCTAGACAATGCCAGCTGAGAATGCAGCCGGACAGAACCAGTCATAGTGGTATTAAACGCTGCTAGATGGCACCTTTCGTCGCAGCATGATACACCGATGGTCGGCATCATTTGAGAATGCCGACGGAAACTATCGCATCCACATGATTCGCTGCTGGAGGACGTCAGGTTGAAATGCTGCCGGCAGCGACATAATATAAACAGCAGGCAGGTCCCGATAGGGTGGGGGGGAGGGGGGGCGGATGGATCCACAAAACCCCGAACTTCCTGCAAGAGTTCGGTGGTCGCCTTTTGTCTACATGTGATGTTTTTTTTTTTTTATACACCTTACCATGTGTCTCCTTCCTGTAAGCCTAACCATCCATGCCAGCATGTATGTTTATTGACATCCTGTTGTTGTTTTTTTATAAAGTTTGACTGCCTTCGACAAGAATACTCTGAATCTCTAAAATAACTCGATGCCTTTTTATTCTGCCAGCTCACTGGCAAGTTAACATGTGTATTGGTGAGTGACACCACCCAGCAGTCATTACGTGACAGAATCAATCACATCTTGAATACTGAGCAGTCGGAATAGCAATTAATGTGTCTGAAGTGTGTAATTACCACCGCAGCATATTGAGATGAGAACGACATGCAGGTTCAAACACG
>NW_024622918.1:0-1293 GCF_008729295.1 Plectropomus leopardus
TAGCAGCTGAGAGAGGAGAGAGTGTGGGCCAGACTGTGGGCTATCACGTCAGACTAGAGAGCAGGTAGATCAGATAACGGCCTTTTATCTTTGCTAGAAACACACTAAAGATTGATGTTATAATCTTATGTTAATAATGTACACTTAGAGCAAGTTGTTCAGTTCAAGGATGAGCTGCAGTAACTGTCAATCAGTATATCTGCCAACTTGGCTTAGAGTCCAGTTAAACACAATAAAACAAGTACACACACATGCACACTCACTCACACAGGTTATGTTTGAAATTGCATACTAATTACTGCATACTGCATACTCAAATAGTATGTAAGTACTGCTCACTAAATAAACAGTTAAGTATGGCATTACCAGCAGACACTGAATGATACTCGAGCAACACGTCTTCACCGCATCACATGACTGTATCAACTTTGCCGCCTGGGGTACTGTTGAATAAAAATTGTTTATCACAAATGAAAATCCACATTACTTCTTCCACTTAATGTGACGTTTTCTAGTATTATTTAAGTCCAATTAAAATGACAAACATTACAACAGTACAGTATGTGAGCTCCCACCTTTTTCCTCTTAACTGCACATCCATGCACTCACCATCATTTTCAATTCTTTTAACCAATGGTTAATTATTTCCACTGCCTTCTTCCTAATGGGCCATTGGATAGTCAGAGGAGCCGCAATGCATTTTGGGGCTGTTGGGTATTTCTAAATCCCTATACTATGTTGTTGGAACTCACTCTTATGTCATAGTATTATAAATAGTTTGTTAGTGTTTCATTTTGAATAGAATGGCGCACATTTGAAACCAGTATCATACAAGAAAGCCTCTGGTCAATTTATGTAGCAAAAAAGCTTTGTGTTTCTCAAACATCACAAATACTCAACAAAGCTTTCACTTTGTTCAGTGTCCTAAGTAATCCTGAACACAGCAAGCTTGGCTGATGGTGAAAAAAACTGTGATCAAGCTTGCTGTCACTCACATCTCGGTGGTCAAACCAGCCGACACTAAAGGTGTAAGCAAAGACAGGCAGAGCAAAGCAAAGTCTCTGTGACAACTGACCCAGTGTTCTCCCTGCGATGTCTGCCCGGTGTGTGTGGAGGAGCTGAACCTGCCCTCGCTGAAACACCCACACAGAGAACAGAGGACAGAAGCAGCGTGCCTGTAAATGACATCAAACACAGGAGCACAGTTTTTGCTGTACATTCAGCTTAGCTGTGAAAAAATCACTTCTAGCAGCTGAGAGAGGAGAGAGTGTGGGCCAGACTGTGGGCTATCAC
>NW_024622919.1:0-3547 GCF_008729295.1 Plectropomus leopardus
GGGGGGGGCGGAGGAAGGAGGGAAGGGAGGAAAGAAAGAGTTGCAGACTTTGACCTGTCTTAAGCTTATCTCCCCTCTGCCTGTGTGAGATTACGAGCTCTTGTCCCCTATTTTATTATTTTTTTTTCAGTGAATCTTAAACGAGTCGAGGCTGAGTGGGTGACCAAAAAAAAAAAAAAAAAAAGGGGAGGAGGGGGAAAAAAAAAAGGGGAGGCAAGGGGTGGGGGGTGGAGCTGAGCGGTTGCCGGGTGAGAGGGAAGGGCATCTTGAAGGACCCCCACCCCCCCCACACCCCCCTTGACAAATAATCCCCCCAACCCACCCCCTCCCACTTCTGTAATATCCTTCGCCGCCCCGTGCTCACCATAGCTACAGCTGCTCGCTCTCTAACTCTCGCTCACTTCTCCTCCCACACAGAACCACAACAGCACAACAGGACCGGCGAAAGATTTAACTCATCCTCAGCCTGAGCACGCACACAATCCAGTGTTGTGGCTCTCGCTCGCTCGCATGTATGAACTGTTCTCTGTTGTGCTGCAGAATCCCACTCACTGCATATTCCTCTCACTGCATGAAAGAGCATACGTTTCTGCACTCGCAAAGGCCTCAGTTTGAGTTTCTCTTCCCTTTTCTGCTCTATTTAAAGACATGAATTAGGCTTGGGTGGTATCACTGTATTTTGGTAAAACAGGGTATTTAGAAATCCCAAAGGTATGTTTTTCAATATCGTCATAAATACAGGCGCTCCTCTTTCTTTTAACCCTTGTATTGTCTGAACTTTCTGTATATGCCACGTGTCCTGTGGGTCAAAAATGATCCACCTTCACTAAACCCCTAGAATAAAGCAGCCTGATTCTATCTATTTTGCATGAAGAAACAACCTGTCATTGATCACAAACTTTTTAAGTTTTACCTCTTCACAGTGCAGAAAGACTGCATTTAATCATAACTGCCAGGTAAAAAAATGACCCCTAAGACAAGATTTTTTTACCCCTTTTGGTGTACAGCTTAAATATGAACCAAGTCAGTGTTTCATTTCTTCACGTCATTGAATTTCAAGCTGAAAAAACATTTTTTAGGGGGTTTTCTATGCTGTTAAACATAGTGGCGAGTCATTTTTAACCCTAAGAGGGAAGGGTTAAACTCATTGTATGTACTGCACAGCCTGCACTATCAAGGCTCAGTCTGCAATCTCTTATTTGAATTCATTTATTTGATGGGGACCATGCAATTTAACATCCAGTACAGAGTATGAGACAGCGAGTCTATAGCTACTGCTAATTTTCAGTTCTTGTACCTAGTTGGACTTTCATGTACAGTGTTTCTAAAAAAAAAAGTTTTAAAGAGCATAAAATACTAAAAACCTGGAATCAATTTGATTGCAGTTGTCAGCGCGTTTCAGAGTTGACAGCCCTTTATAGAAAAAGCTGACAGTCCAAATTTAGATTTACAGTATGCTATTTCACAATTTACATTCATGCTGCTTCTAGTTTCTCTGCTGAGCTGAAAGACACTGTGACACCTAATGGTAGAGGGAGAAGTTACAGGACTGTAAACAGCTGGCAGCCAGCAACAGCAAAGCCTGTGGAGAATAACAACATTTCCACATCTAACTTCATTACGACCAAACTGGAGCTGGTGATTGCTGGAACAGCGGTCTTTGTAGCTAGATTGCAAGAGTAACCAAGAGGGTTTGAGTGAGTTGTATTTTGTGTCTGTCGGCGTGTTTTATGATGAGTTAATGAGCCAATTAAGCCTTGTCAGTCTTCTGTGACCAAGAGACAGTTGAATTCAAAAGGTGAGCAGTTGTATTTCTCTGTTTAATAAGAAAAAAGGGTGTGAGGATATCACTGTTCCTTACTATTTGTGTGTTTCTATTGTGTTTTTATTAGTATAAAAAGTAAGTAGCCCACTTGCTTTCAGGAGTGGTGGTGGGGATGTAAGCGCCGCACATCATCATATACTGAATACCTCGGTGAAAATTCAGGAAGGTATGAAATATTACATCCCGCCCAAGCCTAACGTCTGCAAAAATCTCCCCCAACAATATAATGCACTGCACATGACAGGATATAATGTTACAGAGCATGATCAAATCATAGGAGGCTGACAGACATGTGGGTGGGGGTCTGCTCGCAGAGCTGTAACATGATATTCCTACATGCGAGGGTGCAGCACAGCCCCTGTGGACCATATGAAATGTTGTATGGGTCGATGACATTAATGCTACAGCTGCGCAAGCAACACACCTCCTCTTAATAAGAGCATTACAGCGAGATAAATGGTTGCCATGCTGAGGCAGAATAATTTGGTCAAACAGAAGCGAGCGTTTGGTGAGGAGCATTTGCTTGTTCTACACGACGCAGTGTTTATTGTTTCATGCATTATTAATACGCTATTGAAATTTAAAGACAGCCCACGCTGTGCATCTTCATCTCTACCAACCGATTGGAGCGAGATGCAGCTTCTTTTTTTTTTTTTAAACATTCAGGTGAATTTTTCAGGGCACATAAAAGTATCAGCGTTACAGGGTTTTCCTGTCACAGTGCGCTCAGAAGGATCCTGAGGCAAGAAGCAAGAGACAAAAGCTGTCTCACTCCACAAGTCAGGCTAATGGCTGTCCATGTAAGATGATGCTTGCCAATAGTAAACCTAATTTCAAGACAGGCTGCCTTCAGTGAGAGCACACAGCGCTGCAGACGGTTCAGAGACACATACACATACTGTGTACTATGTCTGCAAATAACGAGCATCTTTGTTATCGATCCATGTTCTGATTATCTCCACTGATTAGACATGTGGGCTATAAAACAGGAGAAAACTGAAAAATCACCAACTTAATCTTATCAAATGCTTTTTTCCCCCAAAGATATCCGGTTTACTACACGTTTAAAGGATACATCACCTCCAAATCATAACAACATATGTTTTCCTCTATCCTGCGGTGCTATATATCAGTCTAGACTGTTTTGGTATGAGTTGCTGAGTGTCTGAGATATCTGCTGTCGAGATGTCTGCTTTCTCTCCAATATAATGGACCTAAACAGCACTCGGCGCCAGAAACATACATCTGAAAAACTCAACAGCAATGTCTCTTTCGAGAAAACCGGTTATTCAAGATAATCCAAAGAACTTGGTTTGAGCTGTCTCATATTGTTTTTCTCTAATTGTCTTTATTTAATTTCATTATTTTTCACCTTGAGGTTTTGTTTACAATTTCTCTCCAACAAACACGTATTATGTATAAGATAGTATTTAATATACAGTCCTAGGAACGTGTCAGGAACTATTTTCTTTCTACCAAACTACACCCGCCGACCCTATCCCCGCAAAGGAAGTGAGCATCTACCGCTAGCTCACCTCACACCGCTAACTAACGTTACAGCTCAGCCAGGGAAGATGCTATTAGAGCTGGGTAACATCATTCACATAAACAAACGGGAAAAAAATGTAAAAAAAAAAAAAAAAAGAGATAAAGTTTGTGTCAGAATCTGTAAATAACTGTAAATGTACTTATGATTTGTAAAATAATATATGACACAATAAC
>NW_024622920.1:0-1601 GCF_008729295.1 Plectropomus leopardus
GTAAACAAACTTGTGCTGGTATGTGACTTGGGCACTGAAGATTTAGGGCCAGTTCAAGTTGTAAAACAGTTCAAGTTGTAAAAAAACACATCAAACTAGTCCATCAATCTGTAAATCACTGCAGGGACTCACTGACTTTCATGCAATAGTACATTCATCTCATGTGATTGAAAGCTCCTGCAGCATAAGAGTGATACAGCTTTTTTTGACACAAGTCATGGTCATAATATTCAAGGATCGACCCAGTCCAACTCCAGTAAAATTAAGTACAATACAACAAATATTCACCTTGCAAAACAGTGCCGAAATCTGCTGAAAGATAAGGGTGTTTTCTTCCTGAAGAACTATGACCAGAGGCCATAGGATTTTGAAAACTATCTGTTGTGTTGTCACATGGAGTTTTGATGGGTTGAAGCAGCGAAATGATTAGTAAAAAATAAATATCTGATTATTCTCACCCTCTCCTTCATACGCTGGACGATGAAGCGCAGGTATTTGCTCATTTCCTGTTTGTTTAGGTTCTTCTTTTTACTGCCCTGCAGGGGAACAAGGAGGGACGAGGAAAGGGAGAGGGAAAGTGTAGATTAGATTAGACTGATTTGACCCTGTAACCCAAATGCTCTTATACATCTACACACTTAAGATGTATATTTATATTGGCTGAATGCAATGTCCCTCAAACACACATACAAACACAAAGTCAAGGGCTTTGCAGAGGAGACAGGAAGTGAAAAGAGGAACAGGGAGGGAACAGAGACAATGAGACACTGAAACAGCTACAAATAGGAGACAAAGAAAAAAATGACTGAATACTGACTGACTGACTGACTGACTGACTGACTGAATGAATAATGAATATGTTTTTGTTGTCTTTCTTTGTCAGGCGTTTTACGTTTGTATACAACTTACAGTGAAACCATATGGCAGTTTGTGGCTTTCTGCTTGCACCAACATTAGTTTAAATGGCTAATAACGACACTACATACACATTTTCTTGTTTGTTAAACATCATTACAACAAAAGTTTTTATTAGGGAAGAGATTAAGAGAAATGCAATTAACTGAAGGGAATTTCTGCAGGATAAACCTAAATTATTTGTCTCTGTCAACACTGGGTTACTATAAAAAGGTTATTACATATTATTACATGAAAGCATGAGACATAATGTTCATTAAAGAGTCAACACACCTCCTGCCTGACCACCTACCCTGCAGACGACACACTGCCAGTGGGATCCTCCATCTCTGGGCTTGAAGTCCTCCGACAGACATTTGAGGTGGTAAACCCGGAAGCAGTTGTCACATGCGAGGACGTCTCCCGGTAGGTGACACTCGAAGCAGTACCAGTCGTGGCTCTCTGCCTCCCACTCCTGCAGGGAAGACACAGCAGAACACACAGTCTGGGTGACCCCCCCCTCCAACCTGCAGACCACAGCCGGGGTGGTGGGGGGTGGGGGCAAACGACCGCCTTCGCCCTCTATCCTGAATTAAAACTGGTGCTGATCAGACCCCCTGGGAGTCGGGGTGTCACGTTTGTTCCCACGCCACTAAACAAAAGAAAAAACATCTAGCATTTTAAATCAGTTTCTTTTTGAAAAAAAA
>NW_024622921.1:0-2058 GCF_008729295.1 Plectropomus leopardus
TTTGTGCCAAAAAAGGACGTCTTGGTTAAGGTTAGGAAAAAAAAAACAAACGTGTGTTGTGTAGAAATGAATAGAGTTCTGCCAAAAAAGCCCTCTAGGCAAACTTCTCATGTTTGTTTTTGCCAGTAAAAATAAGCATAGCATTAGCATTACCAGTGCTAATCATAGCTGTAAATACAGCATTCATACAAAAACATTACCTGAAAATCCATTAAGAAAAATTAAGTTATAAAACAAGGCCAACAAGACTTTATATATTTAATTATGATAACTATGAATAGTTTTTCCCTCGCTTTCTTCTTTTTTCCCTTAACATTTTCCCTACCTCTTTTAAGAAATAATTTTCTAAATCTGCTAATTTCTTACACTTTATGGAACATTTCTTACTTATTTGCGTAATGCCATTTCCCATTATTTTAAAGAAATCTAACCAATGTGTTCAGGGTTCAAATACTTGTGAAAGGTGTATGAAAGCAGTACTAGGAAAGTGCTCCAGGTTTCAAAGGAGTTAAAAAATGACTACAAACAATCGATTGTTCAATCTGACACTGTAATCATATGTAAACTGTATTATGGGTAATGTGAGAACTCAAAACTTGACAAGTGTAACAACAGTAGCAAAAAGGGGGCGGGGTCAGTTGTCAGCTGAGATGAGAACAATAGCCATGTAGAGCGTGTTGCATTTTCCCCTGTACCTTTTTTAAATCACACCCGTCTGCATACATGTGACAAAGGCTTGGTTGCTTTGTTTTGATACCTCCATGACATGACATGAACCGTGTAGGTACTTTGTAAGCTCTGTGAGATCAGAATAATTGTAACAGGAACAGATTCTCCTGCACTCAACGTGCAAACTAAATCTTCTGCGTATGTTGATGGGTAAAGATATCTAAATGGTTGTATGAATGTTTGCTGTAACACAAAGAAAATGGTATTATATTTAGTAGATACTCCAATGCACAACTGTGTTTATTAGTTGGCTGAAGGAAGCTGAGAATGAGCACAGATCTAATTCTTTAAAATAAATAAGCTGAAGATAGGATGCTACATTATTCATATGAAGTTCAGACAATTCATTTGGATTGTTCAGTTGTATGTTTGCCTGCTGAGTCACACTGATGCCTTACTTAACTGATCGGCAATTACTGGGCCAATCACCTTATATTAAGCATTACTGAGGCTCCACTTTGCAGAGAGCTCCTGACTGTAAGCCTCTTATGAATGTGTGCTGCGTCCCATGTGCACTATACTGCTGAGCATGTTAGGGGAGTGATTTCAAGTTTTCCCTCACCGTTGCATGATGTATTACTTTCAGCTTCAGGCTAAGCTGTTAGTAATTTATGTTCCTGAATCATGAAATGATAAAAAAGAGTTCCCATTCCTTTTTATACAATCCTTTTTTTTTTTTTTTTTTACCACATTCACACACATTAGTCAGCTCCATACTTAATGAGCATTAGAAAATTAGCTGCCTCTGATTATATCAAATGCCTCCGTCAATTCAAGCCGCTACAATCTATATTTTTTATATTAGTAATACATCAAATGACTTAGTCATGTAGAGTTGATACTCAACTTACAGCCCGCGGGCCCTAACTGATTTACAATAAAAATAAAGTCATTCACACAGGGAGTTGTTTTTGTGTTTTTATTATACATAAGGTATCAGAGTGCATAAGGAAGCATCAAAAAAGAGTTTGTTAATCAAAAAAAGTGATGGTAGAGGATCCCTCTGCATGCCGCGACAGAGGTCCTAACTAAGCCCCTAATGCCCCAAAATCCAGATAACGTTCTGAACGTTCCTAAAATCCTAGAAATGTCCTTAAATCCTAAAAAAAGTCTGAAAATCCTAGCATTGCCTAAAATCCAAGAAATGTCCTAAAATTCTTAGGTTTTTAAGTTCTAGAAACATGTATGGGGCTGCTGCGACAGGCCCCTGGCCTTCTATCATTTTGCAAAAGTGGCCCCCAAGCAAAACATGTTGAGTATCCCCAAATAGCACCACTCAAAGTGAACAACCACGACTAAATTATAATCTGATTCTGCCATTCCCTCTCA
>NW_024622922.1:0-6916 GCF_008729295.1 Plectropomus leopardus
CAGCGGGATGGACACAATGGTAGTGGCCCAAACGACACTCACAGGCAGAGGGTTGGAACTCGCCAATGTGGGATGGTTTGTAAGAACTTAAAAGCAACAAAAGATACACCAATCCAGGACCAAATGTGGAGTAGGGGAGAAACTGTTGCAGCACGTAGTGAAAACATTGAGTCAGATGCCGGAGGACTTCTGTCAGGAGGCACGCCACAGCACAGGAGACCTCTCAGCAGCTGATCACCCCAAGATTACAGGAGGGACTCTCTCAGTGCCATCCCAGGCCCTCAATCTGCCAGAGAAAAAAATGACACCACAGGATGGGACCAAAAAGACCTGGTCCTTGACAGGTGCAGCCACAAGGAAAATTGACACCACGACAACGATTCACTTTAACGTGGCCAGAGAACAATTTGGCACATAGGAGAAGAAAGACAACATCTGGAAACAGCCAAACAGGATGGAGAGAGGGATCTTGTGGTTGAGAAGTGAAATCAAGACTCTCAGCAGCCAGTTCAAATGAGCTCGTGCTAAGGAAAAAGTGGGTATCAAAGATCTGACCAGTGGACTTTTAGGGAAACTGTGCAGACTGAGAAGGGCAGAAAGGTCTCTGAGGCTGAGGAAGGACAAGGAGGCAATGCGAGTTAGTTCATCAATTACCCATACAGGTTCACAAAAAACTTGTTGGGTGAAGCAAACTCTGGAAGATTGATCTGCCCTAAGCTCTGGAGGACTTTTTCAAAGAGAGCTACACTGACGCACTTATGGGCCATATGCCAAGTGCACACCTGGAGATCAGCAGAACTGAACCTCCAGAGAAACAGCTTGACACCAGCGAGCCAACCTGGAGAGAGTTCCAAGGAATCATACAGAAAGCCCAATCAGCATCTGCTCCAGAACCAAATGGTATACCTTGCAATGTATACAAGAGGTGTCCCATGCTGCTCCGCAGGCTATGGAAGCTTCTGCGGAGGGTATGGACAAAAGGTACCATCCCATTATCCAGGAAAAGAGCAGAGGGGTAAAGCACCCTTGTGCTCTGTACCGAAGGAGAAGGACTCCTCCGAAATCAGCTAGTTCAGGACCACCTCTGTCCTGAGTGTTGAAGGCAAGATCTTCTTCTCTGTCTTGGAAAAATTGATGAAATCATTCATGGTCAAGAACAAGTAAATCGATATGGCAATCCAGAAGGGCAACATCCCAGGTCTTTCTAGGCACTTTGAACACACAGGTGTGCTCAACCAGCTGATCCAGGAGGCCAGTTACTGTTACTGTGTTGCTTTACTGAATATGTGCGAGAGGCATCCTGATGTAGCTTTTTCTTGCTCCTTCTTCTTCTTTTCTTTTCTTGTTGTCTTTTATATTTGCCATTTTAAAAATATAGACCTAACACACCATCTATTAGTAATGGCATGGAACAATATCTGTGTGAGACTTCCAGTGGTGGAAAGTAACTTTACTCAAGTACTGTACTTGGAGATTTCTGAGGTACTGAGTATTTCCATTTTCCCATACTTCATACTTCTACTCCACTACATCTCTGTAGGACTGCCTTTTTTCATCTGCATGGCATTGATAAATTAGGCATATCCTTCCTCAAAAGGATGCAGAAAAACTGGTCAACACCTTGTTACTTCTCAACTGGATTACTGCGATTCCTTATTATCAGGTTGCTACAAAGAGTCCCGAAAGACTCTCCAACTAATCCAGAGTGCTGGGGCACATGTACCAACAGGAACCAAGAAAAGAGATCACGTTTCTCCTGGTTTAGCTTCTCTGCACTCGCTCCCCATAAAACCATTCTCCTCATTACAAAGCACTGAATGGTCTGGCTCCATCAAGTCTTTCAGAGCTCATACCTCGTTCCCTATTATCCTGATACCAAATACATATCCAATCAAAAATACAACAAACCAAAAACACTTCAACCAAAGGCACATTTAGAAAACCCATCGACTTGGTGTCCAGGGATGAGGAAGTGACAACATGCAAACTGGTTTCTGGGTTTTCGGACTCTTTCCTGCAGAACTCTGTTAACGTCTTTAACTAGAAACCAGCCACAGCCACTTTTATCACAAAATCATAACTCGAAACAAAACCCGTTAGCTTCGGGAGCTATCTGCGGCTAACAGGCTAGCGTTAGCTTAGCATCATCAGCATAGCAGCAGAAAGAAAACAAACCTTCTCCTCGCGGCTTCGTTTCCGGTTTTAAAACCAGCTCCAGTTGTTTCCGGTGTCGGTCCATCTCTGATTAACAGGATAATTTGTCGGTTTTCTGTCGGTGTTTGATTCAGCTAACGGCTTCTCTCCGCTGACTGCTCCCGGTGTTCCGCTCCAGAAAACACGAACAATCACTTCCGGGTACAATTGTCAAAATAAAATCCCTAACCCTTTGACGTCCCCAGAAAGAAAAAAGGCAAATGACAAAAAAACGTTATTTGTATTTTATTTAATTGGGGCAATAATAAAAATCGATGTTTTTGTCTTTTTACTTTTATATCTTTATTCATATTGTTGTTGTTGTTATTAGTAGTAGTAGTTGTTGTAGTCTTAGCATTAGGGCCTTAGCTGGCACCCTATTTACCCTAAAAAATTATATCAAAATCTGAGTAGTTGTTAGTCATCAGTGCTGAGTAGAAACGAGTTGGAAAAATAGTCTGTAATTTTTAATGGTTTAGTAGTTATATAAGTTCTGATTTTCAAAGAAGGCATGTCTGCGTGTTTGTTTTTGTTTTCTTTTAAAATTTGTGAAAATGTTTGCTTCAAAAAAAAAAGAGATTTTTTTTCTTTTAAAATTTTTGGAGCTGTGTTCTCCTTTAAAAATTTAGGTGATTTTTAAAACCGTTTGGCATTTTTTCCTTCACATTTTTTAAAAATTTCTTTTTCTTTAAAATTTTGAAAGGAAAAAGGACAATTATTTTTTTCTTTTCAATGTAATGTCTTCTGAACAGGCAGGCCCACCAAAATAAAAATGGCCAAAGTTACAGCCTGAAACTGTTAAAACTGAAGTTACAGTTGGGTTTTCATATTTCCAACGATTCTTGAACACATCACATTGGGGCAGCAGACTAAGAGCAACTCACGAAGACCCTGATGATACGGACAATTCGAGCGGAGTTCACCTCGCCCGGCACTGCCCCCCTGGAGCCAGACCTGGGAGGGGAGTTTGAAGGCAAGAGTCTGGTGGCTGGGCCTTTGGCCATGGGGCCTGGTCAGGCTCAGCCTGAAGTAATGACATGCTGCCACCACTCTGTGGGCCCACCACCTGCAGGATTGGAAATCAGGTCCTGGTGATTTGTTTGCTGGGCAGCAGGCAGGGGCAGGGCCCTGCGCATGCTGACCCCTGGCTTTGCAGGTTAGCTCTGGGGATGTCTGGGGATGTCACCTCTCTAGCAGGGAAGAAAGGAGCCGAAGTTTGTGCGGGAGGTGGAGCGGTACCAGCGAGATATGGTTGGACTCACCTCCACGCACAGCTCTGGCTGTGGAAACGTAACCCTTGAAGAGGGGCTGGACTCTCTCCTTTTCCAGAGTTGCCCAGGATGAGAGGCACCAGGCTGGTGTGGGGATACTCACAATTTGCTGCTGTGTTGGAGTTCTCCCTGGAGAACAAGAAGGTCGCCTCGATGCAGCTGCGAGTTGCTAAGAGGAGGTCTCTGACCGTTGTTTGTGCTTATGCACCAAACAGCGGTTTGGAATACCCAGCCTTCTTGGAGTCTCTGGGCAGTGTGCTGGAATCGTTGCAAACTGGGGACTCTATTGTTCTCCTAGGGGGAAGAAGGTTGTCAGTGCCTATTGTTGAGATAACCGGAGAAGAAGGAGGCCTGTCGGGCTTTATTGGCCCAGGGGTCTCCTGAAGCAGCAGACAGGTACCGGTTGGCCAGAAGGGCTACAGCTAAGGCGGTCGCCAAAGCAAGAACTCGTGTGTGGGAAGAGTTTGTGGTGGCTATGGAGGAGGACTTTCAGTCTTTTCAGACTTTCAGCTCCGGAAGGGAAAGTAGGGCTTGTCTCAGGCTGTGTTCAGCAGGGGCAGAGAACTGCTGACCAAGACTAGGGATTTTGTTGAGCGGTGGAAGGAACAGTTTGAGGAACTCCTAAACCCTGCCAAATTGAGATTTGTGCATGCATACTTGGCATGCAGTCAAACATGTTCCCAGTGAGTCTTGGCCTCTGCCAGGATTGCCCCTTGTCTCCAACCCAATGTAGCCAGGAGGAGGAAGGGGTCTGGTTTGGGGACCTCAGAACTGCATCTCTGCTTTTTGCAGATGATGTGGTTCTGTTGGCTCCATCACAGTGTGACCTCCAGTGTGTGTAAAGTGGTCAGGATGACAGCACCTCCAAACCTGAGACCATGGTTCTCTGCTGCAAAATGGAGGGTTGTCTCTTCTGGGTGGGGGGAGAGTTGTTGCCCCACGCAAAGGAGTTCGAATATCACAGGGTCTTGTTCATATGAGTGAGGGTAGAACGGAGCATGAGATGGACAGGTGGTTTGATGCAGCATCTGCAGCAATCGAGTGCTACACCGTACCATTGTAGAGAAGAAGGAGTTGAGCCGGAAGGCAAAGCTCTCGATTTACCGGTTGCCTCCGCAGGGTGGCTGGACTCAGCCTTAGAGATAGGGTGAGAAGCTTGGACATCCGTGAGGAGCGATGCGAAGGAGAGCTGCTGCTCCTTCGCATCGAAGGGGGCTAGTTGAGGTTGAACTACAGCTACCGAGACAAATTATCATCTTCTGTGCGAAAAGAAAATCCAATCATCTTAATGAACCAGGAAAAACTTTATATGAACCAAAGATAAAGATGTTTAGGGAGTTCTTCTCATGTCAAACTATAAAAATAATAGTTTCTTCTCACAGTGAGACCTGGACAAAAGAGAAAAGCAAAACACAAACCATAAACCCTCACAACAAATACCAGACATGAAAGTGCGGTAAGTTTAGTTGATCTAGAGCTAACGTGCAGATTTTTTTCACTTTTTGACCAAACAATTGGTGGAATAGAAGTTACTAGAACAAGATTTTCTTTGATCAATTATACAGCCCTAGTTTCTCTCTTGTGTGAGATGGTTTGGAGTTTTGTTTCTTAAGCTGTGTCGTGAGCACATACTTTTAACACACAATGAGCAACTGAAAGGTTTCTCTCCTGTGTGGATTGTCATATGTAACTTAACACTCTCTCTAGTTGTAAATTATTCATTAAAGACTGGGCAGCTGAAAGAGTTGTCTCCTGTATGAAAAAACATGTACTTCTTCCAGTTAGCCTTGAGGCTAAATCTTTTGTCACACTGCACCTGAATGGTTTCTCCCTCATGTGTGCTTTCATGATTCATTTGATGTCCTCTTCAATTAATTTTTTGCTAAACACTGAGCAGCTGAATGTTTTTTCTCCTGTGTGGATGCTCATGTGTTTTTTTAAATACTACTACTACTAATTATGTGTAAAAGATTTTTTTACAGACTGAGCAGCGGAAGATTTCTCTCATGTATGAGTTCTCATGTGAATACATAAGCATCTATTATGTGCAAGATTTCTTACAGAGAAGATGAACGATTTCTCTCCTGTATGAATCAAGATGTGCTTCATCAGATTCCCTTTGGTGCCAAATGTTTTCCCACACTTGAGTAGCAAAATCATTTCTTATCAGCATTACATCTTGAATCACTGACAAGGACTTGATAATTTTTCAGAGTTTAAACCTGACATGTTCTCTGGTCTCCTTCAAATCATCACTAGGTGGGTTTCCATTAACCCTCAAGTTAATCCTCAAGTTGCGCAAAGTTGGAAATGAGAATACAAAATATGCCCAATGGAAACAAATTAGTTATGAAAAAAAATCCCCTTTTTTGCATAAAAGTTTTTAAGCTTTGATGAGGTAGTATTTCAGGAGATTCAAAAAAGCCATATTTCACAAAACTAAGATGGAAAGACTTTTGTCACTTTTATGGCTCATACGATGTGTAACAACGGGTGGCGATAATGTGACTTTACGGATGCTAACTGCCATTAACCCCAAATAATAGTAAGACGGTTCAGTCACATAACATTATACAAAAAATGGAGGAAGAGGCCAAAATTTGTCTTTACTCTTGCCTGAGACAAAGAAATTACAGCGATATTAGAGCGGCTTTATCAAGTGGCTGCAAAAAGAATAAACCTGCTAATGTTTTGAACATCTATCACCATGCTTCATGGAATGAACGAGAAGTCGCATAATGTCACTCAATGGAAACAGTCATCTCGCAATTGTCTTTTATCAAATATAAAACATAGCTCAAGTTTGGCACAGATCTGTAATGGAAACCTGCCTAGTGTCCTCAGTCTCAGGTTCAGAAGAGTCTCCAGTCTTGTCCTCAGTCTCTGGTTGTAAATGTGTATCTGGATGTGAGTTCCTGGCTGGTTCTGGTCCTCCACAGTCCTCTCCATCATCTTCTGTTTCCATGTGTTGAGTTGAGCTGCTGGCTGGAGGCTCTGCCTCTCTGTTCTCCTCAGTTTGAGTCTGATGAAGCTGTGAGGACTGACACCCAACTCATTTATGTTTTTGATCTGATGATGCCAGGCAAATCTTGCATTATAAATGCTGCAACTGAATCTTCTCCCCCTTATGTGTCTTTATTTGTAAACTAGATATACACAAAAGATTTCTCACACTCAGAGCAGCTAAATAATTTCTCTCCTGTATGAATTCTCATGTGTTCCTTCAGACCTCCCTTGGTGCTACATCTTTTCTCACACACAAAGCAGCTGAATGGTTTTTCTCCTGTATGAGTTCTCATGTGAGTGCGTAAATTTCCACTTTGTGCAAATGATTTTTTACAAACTGAGCAGCTAAAAGGTTTCTCTCCTGTATGACTTCTCATGTGTCTCCTCAGTTCCGACTTTGTGCAAAATCTTATTCCACACTCAGAGCAGCTGAATGGTTTCTCTCC
>NW_024622923.1:0-1957 GCF_008729295.1 Plectropomus leopardus
TGATGATGATGAAGATGAAGGCTGCATGTGTCTGTGCTTCACGGCTGTCCTCCCTCTGGATTCTCTCCTCTTTCTATCACTTCACGTGTCGTTTTCGCTCCATCTCTCCCTCTCACCCACTTCCAATTATAGCGCAGCCTCATGCTGGTTTTCCCAAGACGAAACGAGGAGAGCTGATTAACTTAAATTTAGCTGCAGCTCTTCAGTGAGACGGAGGTTTTTCGCAGTTTTCACTTTGAGGGAGCGGAGCGAGAGTAAAACAAAGAGCCGTGATGTTTCAGACTGAAGTATGTGACAGGGTGTGTCAGCGGTGTGTGTTTTATATCCGCCTTTGTGCTACATTAACAGCTGCTCGCTGGCTTTGACACACAGATAACCACAACCGTTTGAATCCGGTTCACCTGAACATCCGGCTGCCATAAAACAGCGTTTTCAGGCTCTCTGGTTTCTTCATCGTGAGCTGATTTTGGCTTTTAACCCTCAAGAACGAGTCAAGCTTCTTCAGTTTCTTTATGATATAAAAAAACTTTATTAAAATTAAAAAAAAATCACCATTAAAAACAGCAAAAGTGCAGACTAGAGGTGCAAAGGTAAAACATTTATTTAAAATTACAAAAAGAAAGTTTTAGAATAAGTTTGTACTCATTAGTGGGCTGAAAAAACAAATGTTTTTAGCTTTGACTTCAGAAAATAGCTACTGTTCTAAAATGTTTTATAAGTTTTGAACTGCTAATCAAAAAAAAATGCTTTAAAAAGTCACAAAGTGGAGAATCTCAGCTTTCCAGTGACATCTTATCTCTGTTTGGACATATATATAAATATTATAATACATCTTTTTTCACTGGAAAACGCAGAGGACAATCTTATAATAAATGGCTGTAACTTGCTGAGGGAAGGTGAGAGATGGACCAAAATTAGTTTGAGAGTCCAAATCATCTGACAATTTTATTAAAAACAAAGAAAACCTTAAACTTAAAAAATGACTGCTGTATTTTAAAAATTGTGTTAAATTCACTCATTATCAGACAGTGTAAGTGTAAATTATCAACAGCAACTCTGGTGTATATTTAATAAATGATAAATAAATAGTGCAGTTAAAAAGCAGTAGTGATAATAAATAAATGACAGTTGAATTGTAGTTTGTTGTTGTTTATTGTTTATTATGAGGATCCCCATTAGCTGACGCCTCCGCGACAAAATAACATTACATCACAACAGAAACAATTCACTGTCGTGTATTTGTTATCACTACTGCTTTTTAACTGCATTATTTATGTATTTGTTTATTTATTAATGCTGTTGACTTTTAAATTGCACTGTTGTATGTTTTCCACCAGACTGAGATGCTGTTGATAATTTGTTTACATGTAATGACACTAAAGTTTGATTGTGATTCAGAAACTTGAGGTTTTGAATCCAGTGATGTGCGGCGCTCGATGCTGAAAATCCCCCAAAATCTGCTTTGGGTCTGTAAGGGTTAAAGGGCCGTGGTATTGAGCAGATGAGAAGTTTTGGCTTTGTGAGACGTGCAGATCCCCTGATGGAGCTGGACGGACGCCCGCATGAGTCACGGCGCTCTGCAGCGGTTTGGTGATGCGATGTTTGGCTGCAGAGGCGAACTGAGCGCGTGCAGAGGTGGGGTTTTCCCCGCGGGCCGCCGGTCGATCCAGAAACACAGAATATAAAACAAAAGTCCCGTTTGATCCAGCGTGAGACTGTCCCGCTCAATGCAGGTTAACCCCTCCGGTCCCGTCAGCTTTATTTGGGCTCGTTGTGCCTTTGACGCACCGTGCTGACGCTGAAACAAAAAAACACGAAGCTGCATTCAGGTTTCACGACCGCAAGCAGCAAAACAAGAAAACTATCAGGGCACTAAATACGGAACGAACTCTAGAATCAGAGCATAAACACAACATCAGTGTTTATCTTACATGTTCATATACAGCCAGTAACATTT
>NW_024622924.1:0-5660 GCF_008729295.1 Plectropomus leopardus
TTTGTTGTTGAGCTTTTAACTGGTGTGTCCCAGTTGGCCCAGTAACCCTGGTTTCCAGTTCCCTGAGTGTCTAATGGCCAACTGTCAGTACACTCAGCTGCAGGTCGGTCCCAGTTCTGCTCAACTCGTCATGGTTGCATTTATCTATAAATCTGTATCAGTATCACAAACTCTGTGTGTGTGTCTGGCTGTCTGTGTGTCTGTGTGTGTGTGTGTGCGTGCAGGAGTACGTGCGTCTGATTGGTCCGTGGTGTCAGGTGAACATCGGCTCCTGTCGCTTCATGCTGGGCCAGTGTTACCTGGCCAACGGAGAGGGCCAGAAGGTCAGTCCCAGCAGACACACCTGTATGTTTACCTGCGTGTGACTTCCCAGAATCTCTCTGATCATCGTGATGTCACTGGTGATGTCATTGTTGTGTCTTCAGGCTCTGCAGTGTTTCCAGGAGGCGGCAACGGAGGTCGAGAAGGAGGAGTTTCTGATGAGACTGACGGGCAGCGAGGAGGAGGAGGCTGCATCCACCCCACGACTACAGTACTACAATAAGGTAATCAGATTACTCCTCGTGAAAGCAGATTGCAGTACTACTTCAAGGAAATCAAATTACTTAACAAGTAATTAGATGACATTACTACAACAAGGTACACCTGAAATAATCAGTACTGCAATAAGATAATCAGATGACCACCACCTGGAGGATTCCCTTTTGACTGAGAGATAGTTCTGTTTCAATACTTATTTCAGTTCTTGTGAATTGTTTTTGTCTCCTTTTGTGTATCTGTTTGCAATTGTGTGTTTTTTACTGCTGACTGTCTTGGCCAGGTTTTCCTTGAAAAAGACATTTTTAATCTTAATGGGACCAACCTGGTTAAATAAAAGTTAAATCAAATAAATTCATAAATAAGTGACTGCACAGATAATCACAATAGTATTACTGTATCATGGACGTGTTGCCTCTGAATGTTGATTAAATGTTGAGGTGTGTCTATACGTTTCTGTGTGTGTGTGTGTTTGTGTGTTTGCAGGTGCTGCGGTTGCTGGAGGATGTGGGTCTCCCTGAGCTGGTCATCCAGTTGGCCTCTCTGGCCATCACAGAGGCCGTCACTGACGTCAACAGTCAGGTAAAGGTGTCTTGCTCCTCTTTTCACGACCAAAACAAGCGTTGTTTATTTTCATGGATCCATATAATTTAATGTTTGTTTGTAACATATGTTACAACAACACGCTAATATAACGTGTGTGTGTGCAGGCGGCTTTGTGGACCCGAATATTCAAACACCACCTGGATCTGGGACACAACAGTGAAGCTTATGAAGCGCTCACACAGAACCCAGACGGCAGCATGTATGTGCACACACTCACACGCACAAACACCTGTATGTCAGTACAGATCTGCGTATACAGTGGTTATGTATATGAGGATGTGTCTTGTTGTGTCTCAGGCAGCTGGACTGTCTCCGTCAGTTGGTGGTTGTCCTGTGTGAACGTTCTCAGCTCCAGGATTTAGTCCAGTTCTCGTATGTCAACCTGCATGATGAGGTAAGACCATCCACTCGCCCGACTCACCTGATACTTACATGAGGGTTACATCAGTGCAGTGGTTACACCATCACACGTCAAACTGAAATCTGAAGTTAATAAAGTTTCAACTGTTTTAATGTTAATTGAAAGGTTAACAGTTTTACTGTTAACTGAAGGGTTAACCGTTTTGTTGTTAACAGAGGGGTTAATAGTTTTCAGTTCACTAAAGGGTTAACTGAAAGATAACTGTTTTACTGTAGGTAGGGCTGGGCGATATGGCTGAAAAATAATATTTCAATATTTTAAAGCAATATTGCAATACACAATATATATTATAAGATTTTTTATATACCCTTTAAACTAATGTTAACTGCTAAAATTTTACAAATATATATATTGAATGAACTATCAAAATAGCACCCATGCTGCTTTTATTTTGAAGGAACTGGTTCGTCTCAGCCCCGAAGTGTCGATGTTTTTGCCGTGGGCACGAAGCCTCCGGTCAACAGTGGGTTGCTAGCGTTAGCAGAGAGTTAAGCAGACACCACAGTGTCTGTTTAACTCTCTGTTCTCTCACTGTGAGCTGTCAACAAACTGACGGCACTCCACTTCATGTATTACGGATATTTGGAAGTCAAGTCAATTTTATTTATAGAGCCAATTATCACAAACATGGTTTGTCTCAGCGGGCTTTACGGTGTCGTCACAGAACTGGTGGATGGGAACAAACTACTCACCCGAGAGATAATATAATAATAGTGTTTGCAAATCGCAGTAGTGCTCCAAAATGTGACTGGAGTACGTGTGTGTGTGTGTGTGTGTGTGTGTGGTTGCATCTGAGTGAGACAGAGAGCTGCAGGAGATAGCGAGAAAACCAAAACACTGGTGGCTCATGAAAATGACACATTTTATACTCGATGGTCACGATAAAGTCACTTTATACATCGTACGAGGAACGAGCCACAATACATCAAATATATTCAATATATCGCCCACCTCTAACTAAAGGGTTAACTTTTTTGCTAAAAACTGAAGGGTTAACTTATTTACTGTTAACTCAAGGTTTAAGTGTTTGGGTGTTAATTAAAGGGTTAATTGTTTTGTTGTTAACTAGGTCGTCAGCATCATTGAGTCCAGAGCTCGAGGTTTGGACCTGCTGGCTCATAATTACTACGAGCTGCTGTATGCCTTCCACATCAACAGACACAACTACAGGAAAGGTAAACATCTGGTTAAGGAAGGTAAACATCTGCTTAATGAAGGTGTGTGAGTGTTTGTTTTTGTGTGTGTTTATACGTGTCTTTGTGTGTTAACATGCTCATGAGTGTGTTCATGTGTGCAGCGGGGACCGTGATGTTTGAGTTCGGGATGCGTCTGGGTCGGGAGGTTCGGACTCGCGCGGGCCTTCAGAAGCAGGTGAATTGTTACCTGGCTGCTCTCAACTGTCTGCGCCTCATCAGACCTGAGTATGCATGGATTGTCCAGCCCGCCTCCGGAGCCACGGTAAAAATACATACACAGTGTACACAAGGTACAAATACACACACACAGTATACACAGCATGTACAGCAGGGATGTAACGATATTTTTGAGCAGTGATGCGTGTTCTGATACATGGTTGAAGAGAATGATATGGGCTTATGTAGAGCGATACTGTTCGGTTAAAAGAGTAAAAATCGATGTCGTGACTTTAGGAGAACGTGTGTGCGTGCAGCGGGAGAGGAGGCCAAACGCTGACCCTCACACACATTCAGTGCGAGGTCGCTGTTCGGTGTGTGACGGGTTTGACCTTTGATTTCTTCCTCTTCTGCTGCCAACCGTCGACCAGCACTCCCAGTACGAGAAAGAGTTGCACTAAGGCAGCGCATGTGTCTGGGCCCCCGGCCCCTGCAACACGAGATTGGCCCCTGGTACAAATGTGCACAGCGCTCCTGTTTCTAAAGACCTCCAGCTCTAGTCGGACTGAAACTGAAGCGTCGTGGTCTGTGGAGGTCTGACTTTCCAGCGCTGAACATTTGACTCTTCATTCAGACACTTTTGCTCTGTGTCACTCTGTCGTCGCTCTGTCGTCGCTCTGTCGTCGCTCTGTCGCCGCTCTGTCGTCGCTCTGTCGCCGCTCTGTCGCCGCTCTGTCGCCGCTCTGCCGCCGCTCTGCCGCCGCTCTGCCGCCGCTCTGCCGCCGCTCTGCCGTGGTTCCATGTGATTTGTCGGGTTGTGAAAACAGTAAAGTGCTTCTGGTTGTTTAAATGTAATCAGCTGACGGCGTGACGATGACAAAATAAAAACGTTGCTCCCTCCAACTGTATCGTGAGGATGTCTGTGTGCTGAGTGTCGTGTTTCGTGTGTGCAGGACACGCTCGCTGTCCGTACTGAAACTTCACCGAGGAGAGAAACGGCCCGCCGCTCTGAGTCGCTGTAAACGTCATTGTCACACTCAGCTCGTTTTTAACTCTTGCAGCGGTCAGACAGAGGACACACACGAGGAAGCTTTGACTCAGAGCTCAGCCACTCCTCCTCAGATTTTTGGGTGAACCTGCTGACTGTTGGTGACGCTCGGGGACACCAGGGGCTGCGGCATCATTCACGCATAAACACATTTAACAATTCACACGTGTGTTCTTAGTGTCATGCTGTTGAGCCCTGACATCACAGCGTGTGACATGCTGAACACAACACGCAAATTGTGTATTTCAGTGTCCGGACAGTCGTATTAAAACGATTTTAGGCACGAGTCACACTAGACAGACGACTCGTCGTTTACCCGTCAGCGTCGCCTGATCGCGGGATCATTAATCGATGTGTCGATACGGCGGATGTATCGTTACACCCCTGATAAACATTATACACAGTACACAAATATGTACACACAGACACCCATCACACACACACGACAGAAGAACACACACACACACGCACACAGAGTCAGTCTATCAGAGTCAGTTTATTTCCACAAATGACTGACTGTGTGTGTGTGTGTGTGTGTGTGTGTGTGTGTTGCAGTACGAGCGTCCCGGAGCGTCTCCGAAGAGAAACTCTGATGGAGAGTTTTCCTCTGAACCAGGTGAGATTGTCCATCTGTGATCAAACTTTATTTACAGCCTGCCTGTGGACAGAGACAGTGATTCAGCAGTTTATTACAATTATAATCAATCAGATTGATAAGTCGCAGTGATTCAGCAGTTTATTATAATTATAATCAATCAGATTGATGAGTCGCAGTGATCGATAATAGAGTTACTGATTGATGATCAGCTTTGGTGTGAGGTGAGGCAGGTTGGAGAATCTTGTCTCAGAGTCTTGTCGATGCAGCTGCGTCTCTCTGATGCTGGTGACCTTCTGTGGACATAAAGAGTTAACGGCGTCCTGCAGAGACAGCTGCTGTCAGGCAGGAAGTCCTCAGCGCCTGAGGACGCCGCCCCCTGGTGGATGGGGACGAGACTTGTCCCAGTGACTGGATTAAACTCTTCTACTTCTTCTTGTTCTTCTGTTTGTGTTTGTCCTGCAGTGAGACGTCAGGTGGACATCCTGGAGCTCAAGGACCTGGAAAAGGAGTACATCTTGTCCCGCAGCCGCCTCACACTCGCTCAGCACCACCCGCCATCCGCCGCCATCGCCGGTACGCCTGCGTCACAGTTACTCTCCGAGTGCTATCACTGCTGTAACAAGTGTTTAACCCTCATAACCCTGACCACGAGGCTGAGGAGACACGGAGACGAGTGAGGACGTCCCTCACAGTGCAGAAATAAGATATCTAGGAAACGTCATAAATGAAGTTAGCGGGAAAATAAAAATAATTATTTATAATGATCATAGTGACACATTTCAAATGCTGCTGCAGATTTATTCTCATTTAATCACTTTTCTCGGTCATTTCCTGTTTTTTAAATTAATTAATTTTAAACTGATATTTGAGTCACTTTCTTAAACTTTTTACTCATTTCTTGCCAATTTTTGGTCAAAGAAAACGACGAGCAGCAGCAGAACTTCAGTGCGGGTTGTTTTGTCTTCTGCCTCGCTCAGGATTCAAAGGGTTAAAAACACTTAAACATTTTTGGGGCGTCGGCGGTGGAGCTGGTGTGTGTTTGTGTGTGTTAATGTGTTAATGTGTTAATGTGTTAATGTGTGCGTGCGCGTGCACAGG
>NW_024622925.1:0-1886 GCF_008729295.1 Plectropomus leopardus
GTGTGTTTTTTGGAAGGGTATCCTAAGGTTAAACTGCAGAGGAGCAGCATCCATCTGGAGAGCATTAAAGAGATTTATCAGCACTCCCGTCCTTGAATCATACAACATATCCCGCATGCGTTTTGATCGGCCACGCCCACCTGTTTGCGGCGCAACACCAGATCTCGTCTCCATGGCAACAGGTTGAGGGCCAGTCAAAACAACAACAAAAAAGCCACGCTGAACACCCAGGCCTGAGACACGTGACCTTTCAAAGTAAATATCAGACAGTAGAATAAAACAGCGCGCCACTGTCGATGATCAACACTGACAAAAGCGGTCGACGAAAGCTTGATGTGGTCGACGTAAACGCTTCTTTAAAGCTTTCAGCCGCATCAGAAGGTCAGCGTCAGGTGACGTTTGTGCGGCCGTTGTGAAACCGTAGATGTTCAAATGATCAGTACGTCCACGCTTAAAAAAGGAGAACTTAACAGATTGTTCTTGTCGATTTGTGTGAACGACCTTAACCCTTTAAAACCTTGATCGACCTTTCACTTTAAACCTCCGAAAACTATATTAATTGGTGAAAAAAAGGTGACAAAATAAATGATCTGAAAATTATCTGGGGGTGATTTGATATTATCAAAAGACAAGGGAAAATGTCAGGAAAGCAATTTTTTTAAAATAAATTTTCTCTCTCTGTCCCTAATTCTATATTTATAGCACAAAAAATGAAAAAAATGAGGGAATTTTCTTGGGGTTTTTTGTGTTTGTATTTTTTTTTTAACTTTTCTTTTTATTCTTTTTTTCGGGTATCTTTCATGTAATCTTTTTTTTCAGTTTTCTAGGGGTTTTTTTGGACAGTTCTCGTGAAGTTACTTATGCTCCAAAGGGTTACGCAGAGACTTGTCAACTAAAATACAACTGATTTGAATTTGAACAATAATCACTTGAATACTTATAAAATATAATAAAGGTTATAAAAACCTGAATACAACATGTATTATGTGAAAAAATGATTCATATGTAATATGAAAACTATAAGAGAAAATAGAGTAGAAGCAGGTAGAGTAGAAGATCAAACTGACTGAGCTATAAGAGCTGTGTGTGTGTGTGTGTGTGTGTGTGTGTGTGTGTGTGTGTGTGTGTGTGTGTGGGTCAGTTTGTTTGGACGAACAAGCTGGCCGATCAATAACCATCTACATGTCTGACAGCAAGCGAGTACACACATACACACTCACACACACACGCTCACACGCACACACACACACACACACACACACACACACACACACATCAGAGGGAAACAGGGACACGTATAAAAGACAGAAAAGACGAGATTACAGGAAAGAGGAGAATAATTAATGGCAAAACAAGAAACATATTTCAGAGATTACATTTCAGAGGGTCGCCTTTTACTCCAGTTTGTCCAACACACACACACACACACACACACACACACACACACACACATATATGTATGTATGTATGTATATGTATGTCAGTGTACCAAAAAGTATTTGCGCAAAACTTAGATGATATTTCCGAAATGCTGTTTAAACACAATTGCCAGATGACTGTGTTTCCACTGATGATCTGCAGCTTCTCCTCTGGTGATAACATCCCTGTAACCATGGCGAAGTAAAGTGGGACGGTCAGAGGATTTTTTATTTTCAGATTACATTACTGTGTCTAATAATGTGATCTGAATATTATTGTCTTTCTATTGATAGAAATGTTTCAATATCTGCAGTGTACAGCTGTCACTGTGCAACACACACACACAGACACACACACACACACACACACACACACACACACACACACACACACCGCGTAAGAGAGGGAGAGTTGTGGTCACTACTGGACCTCCAACACAGACACACACGTGCACACACACGCACACA
>NW_024622926.1:0-1404 GCF_008729295.1 Plectropomus leopardus
ACTACAGTACCCGTCATGCCTCTCGCGGTGCGTGATGACGCAACAGAACATCAACAACTCACATGTGGCCTACGGACGCCGTTGCTGTGCTGCTATGCTAGCATCACCTGGGTAATGTGGAGCTGACTTCCCCCACGAAACAACACATTTTTAAATAAATATCACATCCGCGTTTTGTACACAGCTTCACCTGAGCCAACATGCCTCCGAAGAAACCCGCTCAGCCCGCGGGGAGTAAAAAAACTCAAGAGAAGAAAAAGGAAAAGATCATTGAGGTAAAAAAAAAAAAAAATAGCACGCGTTAGCATGTCGGTGTTTTAGCGTTAGCTCGCCGCGCTAACGGAAGCTAACGGAGATAGCTGACAAGTTACACCGGCCTCTTGGCAGTTGGCGACGTTTCTTAAGTATTCAGTAGTTGTTGTGATCACAGTTGCCATTAAATAAAATTATTAAAAACTATAATTAAATCTGAATCATGTGAGTTAGCTGTCAGGAGGCTAACCTTGTACATTTTAGCTAACGCTTGTGTTATAACCAGGCGGTCAAGCTGTTAGCAGGGCCGTGCCGCCGCAGTGAGGGCTCACACTGGTCCCAGCGAGGGTTATAAATGTCCAGAAAGTCTAAATTAAACGACAGCCTCTATAAAAGGTCTTCACGGTGTATTAAATGATACGTTTTGGTTGTTTATGTACGTGAAGCGGCCGCAGAGCGCGGTACGACGGGCCTGCCTCAGGGGTCGACTGCTTAGGACACATCAGAGATCAGATTTGAGCTAAAACTGGAGGACATTCAAGCTTTTATATAAATAATGTGTGTGTTGACAAGTGTGAGATTGTTGTTATTGCTGGTGTCGCTCTCTAAAAGCAGGTGTAACCATAAAATACTGTGAAAATGATCTGTCAGTGTGTCCATACCGCCTTGTCAGCGTTAGCCGCCTTTTGCTATTGTACCATTAAGAGGCACCGCAACGTGTTAAAGTACCAGATGGGTTATTATTACTGCAGATAAGTGAGTTTATTTAGAGATTATTTTATTTATAAAGGGCCATATTTTATCTTACATTAATGGCATAGGAGTTGGAAAGTATTTGCCATCTCTCTAATTTCCATAATTTGTTTTGATCTGCGATCTGAGGCTGAGAGGAAAGTGTTAATTGCCAAAATGTCCAGTAAAATTAAAGTATTGTAACATGTATTGTGTCCAAAGGGCTGATTATAGGGTTTCCTCTGTGCCACTGTGCTCCTTTGTTATCCAGAAACGATTGAAAATTCATGTAAACCACACGTTAACCCTTTGACACCAGAGCATATTGGCCTGATTTCTTTCAAAAACATGGAAAAGGCAATTTACAACTGAACAAGATGAGACCCAAAAATAAGCACAAAAAAGCTTAGTTACAAAAAA
>NW_024622927.1:0-409 GCF_008729295.1 Plectropomus leopardus
AAGCGTAGGCTAATATAAGCTCCCAGACACAGAAGTGAAATGTAGCGTTGTCACATGAGATGATTGCTCACACTCCTTTCCCCTCACATTTATCGTCATGAATCCTTATATGAATGAATGAATGGATGAATGCTTTTATTTTAGTGTCATGCCACCTAGTGGCCCATCCCTCATGGGTTAAATGACAAAATAAATACAAGATGCATAATAGTCAATAGTACATGTTTCATTACATGAAGATATGTAGCTTCCAGTATTGCTGGCAAAAAAAACCCAAAAAAAACATAATTATAGATGAACAGATACAAAATCTTACAAAGAGAATAAGAGGAAAAAAATCAATAAATTAAAAAATAAAATAATAAGAAAATAAATAAATAAAGTAGTAGTAGTAGTAGTAGTAGTAGTA
>NW_024622927.1:423-1013 GCF_008729295.1 Plectropomus leopardus
TTGCCTGGGACTCAACGAGTGCGCCATAGACTCTTAGTATTCATTTTATGATCATGAATATAATTATAATTATTATTAATATAATTATTGTCATCGTTACTACGTTAATCAGCCCTGCTTTGCTCCGTGCGTAGGCTACTCGCCACGTTGTTTAATTCACGTTAAAAGGCTAAACGGGGACAACCTGGTGAAAAGTAGCCGAAAAAAGAAATAAAATGAAGCGTAGGCTAATATAAGCTCCCAGACACAGAAGTGAAATGTAGCGTTGTCACATGAGATGATTGCTCACACTCCTTTCCCCTCACATTTATCGTCATGAATCCTTATATGAATGAATGAATGGATGAATGCTTTTATTTTAGTGTCATGCCACCTAGTGGCCCATCCCTCATGGGTTAAATGACAAAATAAATACAAGATGCATAATAGTCAATAGTACATGTTTCATTACATGAAGATATGTAGCTTCCAGTATTGCTGGCAAAAAAAACCCAAAAAAAACATAATTATAGATGAACAGATACAAAATCTTACAAAGAGAATAAGAGGAAAAAAATCAATAAATTAAAAAATAAAATAATAAGAAAATA
>NW_024622928.1:0-3167 GCF_008729295.1 Plectropomus leopardus
TTTTTACTGTCTTACAATAGTAATGCCGTAAATGCAGCTTAGTGTTAACTAAAATATTGTCAGTTTCATTGCTGAATATCTAGCTCATTTGGACCATGTGGAAAAGCTGCCAAGGTTTGTGAACAAGACTTCTCCTTAAGTGAGATTTGGTTATGTACAGAAGCAAACAGACTGGCTCAAGTAATGGGTAAAGAAAAACATTGAAATTTTCTGTAGTGTCCTTTCCAAAATGTTTTTAGATGCTTATGATAACAATCTGAGCCCGTCAGTGGCAAAAACAAGGAGTTTTGGTGGACATAAATTGACTCTGCACAATTGCCCCTATTGATTTTACTGCAGCTTGCGTCACTGCTGTCTTTCTCAGTACTGGACCAATTTTATCTATTTTTTTGTCTCCATTACTCACTTAGACACAAAAACTTGGTAAAAATAGGTTCCATGTAAAAAAAACACAGAAATTTTCCTTTAATCTTTTAATCACTAAAAGATTGAGGCACGTTGTTGGGTCAAAGCAGTACTGATGTTGTGGATTCTGTTTCCACAGGAAAACACTATGGTGTGTACAGCTGCGAGGGATGCAAAGGCTTCTTCAAGAGGACCGTCCGTAAAGATCTTACCTACACTTGTCGAGACAGCAAGGAGTGCCTGATTGACAAGCGCCAGCGAAACCGCTGTCAATACTGTCGCTACCAGAAGTGCCTGGCCATGGGCATGAAGAGAGAAGGTGTGTGTGCAGGTGTGATATTTTTAAGGACCAGTCTGGATATGAACTGTAGTTTGTGTTCTTGGTTATTTTAATCATTTAAAATGTATGTTGTGGGGATAAGCATAGTTCAGTCTTCTTTATTGTGAGCCTTTGTTGCTCACCTTTGTTCTATGTGATAATAAACTGAAAATCTTCAGGTTTTGGATTGTTCGTTTTGAAAAAGAGGCTTTTTGATACCATCAGTTTGGGCTTTAGGAACATGTGAAAGCATGGGGTGTTTGACCTGAAATATTTGTATGTGTGTGCAGCGGTGCAGGAAGAGCGGCAGCGTGGAAGGGAGCGGGGGGAAAACGAGGTGGAGTCTACCAGCAGTTTCAATGAGGAAATGCCCGTGGACAAGATCCTGGACGCTGAGCTGGCTGTGGAGCCCAAAACAGAGACGTACAGCGACGGCAGCCCCAGCAACTCAGTAAGAATCCCACACACCGAGCAATGTTTTAGCCATACCGATGAATTATGGATTAGTTTTTATCATGAGGTGCTGAGGTAGTCACCTAACGGAGGGAGAAACCACTGGATGGTGAAAAATGTGCTGCTTTATGATGTTGGCCTGATCAGTGTTGGTACCCGGCTAAAGAAAGAAGCTCTCTGTTAATTTTAAGATGAATAAAAGAATATGATCGGCCCAGAGCCAAATTACATCCAGGATAAAACTTCTAAACACTGATGCAACAGATCCATAAACTGCTAAATTTAATTTTTTTCAGTCTCTGGTGTTCCTCCACCAGTGAATCGAGCTCATGATAGCCACTCGTAAGTCTTTCTTTTATAACTATGCAGTATATATTGCAGTATTTGACTTGGGGAATCGTATAAAAGTCAGAGGTCAGTAAATAATCAGTGAAGTAGACACAGTTACCAAATTATTGGGTAGACCTGTGCTATCTCATGCAATCCATTACATTAGCTCTACGATAAATCACAACACCCAAGCTCATAATATGAAACTTTGGTGCCAGAGTGTCTAAAAAACAATCGCTACATATACCTGCACAAAATATTGTGGTTTTTTGCATTCATTCTGAAAAAGACAGTATTCCTACTAAGCTGTTTCCATGGTGAATGAAAATGAATATTCCACCGATATACCTATTTACATGCAGCTGTGTAATAGTGCCCTAACATATTGTTTATCAATTGTAAATATGGACAAGTGGAAAGGCTGGTGCTGCTTGGGACATTTTGCTTCTGTGCATTAAAAAGGGATTTCTTCCAATTTTACCACCGGAAGCAGACTTGTTGGAGTGTGTGAACTATGGGTCGACAGATTATCGGACGGGCCAATTATTGGGCCCAAGATTTGTCATTTTGCGGATTATCTGTATAAGCATTTTAATTTGATGATCGCCGATAAAATTCATTTATTAAAAAGTGCAAAGAAAGTGTCAGCATGGGAGGAACTTTTACTTTATAAAACCATAGGGAGCTATTTTTATTTATTAATTTTTTATTTAAATTTTCACCAGACAAAAAGTTGCATTTAAACAAAGTCTAGTGTGTAGTTTGTTATATTCCAAATTCCAAGTATTTACAGAAAGAGTTTCATTTTTATTGTAAATTCTTATCAGTTCCAAATATCGGTTATCGGTCTCATCAACTACTAATAATCGGTATTGGCCCTGAAAATCAGTCGAACCTTAGTGTGAACATTGCCTCCCTCTCATTGCCTATCTCTATAACTGCCCTCTTGAAAAGTTCGTTTTTTGTATATTTGTGCATATCCAAAAATAATGTTGATATCCAGCTTTCCTAATGTTTAAAAGTAGGTGCCATATTCCTAATAGGACCTAATTAGGAATATCCAAACAGAATTTGCTGTTTCCATGACCCGTAAAAAACCTGGAAAAATAGTGAAATACTAGCGTGCATGTAAACACTGTGGTCCTTTTTGAGGCTGTAATTGTGTTGTATATAAGCCTCACACGTTTTGAGAGGAAATTGATGGTTTACACTGCACCCAAAAATAGCCACAGCTGCACCTGCTCGCAAACTGCTGTTAGACACGTTTAGATGTCACTGAAGGAGCTCAGTTATTGATTTGTTTTTGCATTCTTCCTCCGTGTTCCTCTCCAGACCAACGACCCTGTCACCAATATCTGCCAGGCAGCAGACAAGCAGCTCTTCACCTTGGTGGAGTGGGCCAAAAGGATCCCGCACTTCTCCGAACTCCCCCTCGACGACCAGGTCATCCTACTACGAGCAGGTAGACACACACGACATGAATGTAGCAGATATATGCACATTTACTACTACTATTTTCAGACTAGTTGTATTGTTTTATTACTATTACCATTATTATACTGTTTTTAATTTTCATTATTTATCATGTTTTATTATGATGGTAATAATAATTAAGAGAGATTGAAGAAGGAACGTGCGTGCATGTATGTGTGTGTGTGTG
>NW_024622929.1:0-2889 GCF_008729295.1 Plectropomus leopardus
TTCATCAAAAATGGATTACAGCCCTCAGGATCCCCGGCGTATCGTTCTGGAACCCCCACCCGCGGTTCGGATACCGGACCAGGCGTTGGCATCTGTGGTGGAGCAAGTGAGGCGGGGGCCGGTGGCGGCAAAGCGTGCTGGGTCAGCGAGGAAGCCATCTGCTGCACTTGGGTGGCTAACAGAGTTAGCGCTTGTTCCAGCGCCGAAGCCGATTGGCGAGCTTCAGCTGCGTTGGAGGTGAGCTGAGCTTCATGCTGCTGTAGCATCCCCTCAACGCGGGCAAGACGGGACTGGAGAGCGGCGTTATCTGCTGGGTCCATGTTTGGCCAGATTGTACTGTAACGGGTGCTGTGTGGACCCAGATGCAGTACACCGGTAAACTGGAGTAGTTGGTAATGACGTTTATTAAACCCAGCACAAATCAAACACGCAGCAAGGAGAAGCAGTTCAGCACAAAGTTCGTTCTTCGGGTCGGAACCCCAAACAAAGTCTATGGAGGGCGAACGATGCGATGAGACGAAGCTTACTGCACTCGGCGTGGGTGAGAAGGAAACCCCGTTGTCCGACAGCTTGACAGCACGTGTGGAGATACTGTCGAGGAGATGGCGGAAGAGTGGTCGGGAACAGGCGGAGGTTTCGAAGCCAGAGGAGCAGTCCGAGAATGCAGCGGTACCAGTGGGGATTAAACAGCAGAATCGTCGGAGCCAGGCGGAGAAGTCTTTACCAGCGGAGCAGATCAGAAACGCCGACTCAGAACACGTGGTCTGGGACAGAAGGCAGGTAGGTTTTCCGGGGATCAGGCGAAGAGAGCAGGTCGGGAACAGGCAGGGTCGGCTTTGGAAGATCAGGCAGGATAACGCTGGAAAGTCTTGCATAACGCTGAAGAACAATCTGGCCACGAGTGTGTGTGTGGAGAAGGCTTATATCCTGGGTTGATTACTGATGAGCTGCAGCTGAGAGGTGAGAGAGCAGAGCAGGCAGAGTAGGTGGGCGTGGCCAGCAGGTAGAGTGAGCAGAGGGAGAGTGAGTGGAAAAATACTGGAGGGAGGAGAAAGGCAGGGATCGTGACACTAGGTTTAAGTCCAGGATTTGTTTTACCAATCAACTGTCCCTCTCACCTACCCTATAGGGACCTTTTAATATGTTGATACCAGCAGTGTTTCAACCAGATACTATCCAAAGGTAGCTTTTGCATCAGTATCTTACACCAAAATCATTGACGAAGCAGCAAAAATTGATGACCGCAATCTGAACAGCCTAGAATATTTGTCACTAACTTACCTTTCAGTCATATTAGTCTGAATCGGCTACCCTGCCTGCTGGCAGTCACTTTGCGCTAATATTAGTCTGCTTCAACAGAATTTGAGGCTGCTGGTTACTGGTGCTACTGGTGCTACTGGTTAAGCTTCTAACCAGAGTTTGTAGCTGCTTGCCAGTGCATCATCAAGCAGTCTTTTAGGCCCAACCAAAAAATCCTGGACACAGAAAAGATTTAATGGTTTAACTCCATAATGCAGTGCTGCACAGTTCCCATTCTTTTGCCATGTTTTCAACAAGTATTTTTAACATTCATATTGTGTTTAGAAATAGCTGATTTTGCTTTACCTGCACTTAAATGGTAGTAAGTAAATGCAGCTTTAATTCGCTATATATAAATCAGTGATATGGTCATCTGTTATTAAATGTTTTTTTTTTCTTTTTTTATTTCTTTTTTTTGGATGAAAAATAACATTTCAAAACAAACTGTTTTCTGTCCTTGTCCCTGCAGTTCCCTGCTGTCCCCCTCAGGGGGCGTACACCCCAGCAAACCTCATCAAATCCTTGTTGTGGCTTTGCGAACATGTAAGTGTAGGAGTGTGCAGCACTGACCTGAGAAAGTGGCAGAAATGTCACACACTTCATTTGTGTGGCAGTAAAAAGCCGGGCTGTCTGGGGAGCCATCAATCTGACAAGTTATTACAGAGGAGCAGAGGCAGGAGGAGGCAGGAGGCCATCAGGAGCATGACACTGGCAACAGCTGGGGCTCCCTCTCTCGCTCTCTCTCTCTCTCTCTCACTCCTTGACTGTCTCCCTCTCTCTACATATTGTGTTGCCCTCTCCCACTTCCCCTGTCTCTGTTGTCTTCTTTCACTCTCCACTTCTGTCTTTCTTCTCACTTTATACCCCTCTTCTCCAGCCAAAGCCTCGAGGTTCCATCCAGCTGTGTTGGGCGTTGTCATTTTGTGTGGGTGATGTCATTGAGAGCCTAAGAATGTGCAGTAGCAATATTCGCGGTGGGGGTGTTCAAGTCAAGTCAAGAAAAGTCAAGTCAGTTTTATTTATAGAGCCCATTATCACAAAACATGGTTTGCCTCAGAGGGCTTTACAGAGTACGACATCCCTCTGCCCTTAGACCCTCACATCGCCCAAGGAAAAACTCCCAAAAAAAGAACCGCTGTAACGGGGAGAAAAAAAAAAGGAAGAAACCTCAGGAAGAGCGGCAGAGGATGATGAGGGATCCCTCTTCCAGGATGGACAGACGTGCAATAGATGTTGTAAAAAACATAAATGAAATACAATTGTGGCAAAAAGGAAAGAGAAAGAGAGAGGGGGAGGGGGAGAGAGGCACAGCAATAACGTAAACAGACGCATGTCATATTATAATAACGATAGGTGTGAAATTATCAAATGTGCTCTATGATGATATTGTGGGTGTTGATAAGAGTCTCATGCATATATTGATAGGAAGGTGACCAAAGGCATGATCACGGCATCTGCGCAACCAGGACCAAGACCATGATCAGGGCGAGCGGGGGGTACAGTATCAGTGCAGCCACAGCACGAGCACAACCAAAGGCAGGGTCACAACGCCAGCACAGATATCACCACAATCAGGCACAGCCAGGGTTG
>NW_024622930.1:0-1679 GCF_008729295.1 Plectropomus leopardus
TGTGAACGCTGCTCTCACCTCAGCTTTTCTTTTGGATCATGTGACTGCCTTTTATCTTGTATTGAATTTATGTTTGATTTTAAATCAGATGATGTGATTTTTTTTATTTCATTTGAAGGAGTTTGAGTTATCTTTCATGTGATTATTTTTATGTGATTGTTATTATATTCTGGTCTGTATCAATCAGTAATCAATTGTCTCTATAATAAAGCTGAAGCAGAAACAATCAAAGTCGGTCTCCAGTTTTTACTGTTTGGATCATGATTTGTGGTTTTCATGATGATGAACAAGAAATCTGTTGTAAATTGAATGAATGAATCTTTATTTCAAACATATGAAACAAACAAAAAAAAACAGACAAAAGCAAACGAGCCTTACGGCCAACTACAATAAAGTTAAAATTAAAAAAAAAAGAGGCCCACACAAAATCTATATTCCAGTCTCAATAAACAAATACTCAAACTACTAAAACTTCAATATCACATGTTCCAAAAACAGTAGGAATAAGTACACACTTAAATACAAGCCAAAAATAAATGTGGTTTTCCCAACTCAAATTAACAAGTCATAATAACACTATTGCTCAGATGTGTTTAGTAGTTTGATTTCTTTCAGATTAACAGTTTTCATGAGTGCAGCATGTTTTTTTGTGTGTGAACTCCAGGGAGTATCAATCAAATGGCTGTCTGTTCATATTAATCTGTTTTCATGTATACACAATTGATTCATGATACATTAGAAGTGATATTTTGTTTTAATTTACACAATGGAATCAAAGTCAAGACAATGTGCACTTTTGTTGTCTTCATCCAGGCTCCTTCTGCTGGAAGCAGCAGGCTCCAAACATCGAGGCTTTGCCAGAAGTTGTTTCAAATGGAAGTAGACATGATGTGAGAGGAATTTGTTTGTTTAAACAACAGTGAGGACTAAATATCATTGTGTTCCAGTTGAAGGGGTTAAGCTGAAAACTTGTAGAACATTTAATGAATTTAAACATGTCTTTAAAAACAATATATACTGAAGGGGATAGGAGCTGGCAGAACACAGAGGGGAACAGGACTGAGACCACCAGAAAATCTTCACCTTGTCTGTGTTATCAGATGTACGATAATTATTGTATTTGTATGATAATTCTTCCCTCTGTGTGATGCACAATCAATTATTACAAAATTGCTTTAATGTACAATAATTTGACCACAACTACAATAAGCACTTAGTTTAGTTTACACGTCTCATTTTCACTCATTTCCTGGCTCCTACATCTGTGCTTTCGTGTCACTTCTCACATGATCTCCTTACAGTATTTGGTATAGTCCACGCTCGGGTCACCTTTGTCAAGCATGCGCTGCCATTACTTATATTTCGTAAAAACACTCTGCAGCCAGTGCCAGACTGAGAATTTAGATAGCACACTGATTGAAAATGATAGCAGGTTAGCTGATGAAGTCAATGAATTTTATTTAGCTGGATGCCCACCAATTGACCTCCACATATTTACATGAACACACTTAAACTGGATTGGAAACACACTCATTTTGTTAGCCGAACTTTTTGTCCTCAAATGAGTTCAGTGAGTTTAAACAATGACATGATGTCCAACAAGGAAATGTATTACACTCTGAATGTTTGCACATGATCAGCTCTCTAACTGAACATTTCTTAAAATTTCAATAGAACAA
>NW_024622931.1:0-3594 GCF_008729295.1 Plectropomus leopardus
ATTAATAATCTGAATATAGAATGCACCTGAAGCTGTAAACTCATAGTAATGATTCCTAGATGTAGTGGAGTAGAAGTATTAAATAACATAAAAATGAAAAACTTACAAGTACAAGTACCTCAAAAATATGCTCAAGTACAGTACTTGAATTAATTATTTAGTTACTTTTCACCTTTGTGTGCTTAGGTATAACTATGATGAAATTAGTGCTTATTCAGCTGGATGAATGGTGATCGGCCCTCTCTGTGAAAGACACTCAAACACATTTTGTCTATTGCCTCTGCAGGACCGCATTGTGTATTACCACTTCTATGATGACCATAGGAACCCACAGAGATTTAACATTTAACATTCTTGATGACTGTCACATTAAACATGATTGAGCTAATGATTGTCCATAAGTGCTGAAAAGTGATGGTTCATGTAAGTAGAGAGGAAGGGGCTTCAGCCTGTAGTGTTGTTTAGATGAAGAGAATCTCATTGAGAAGATGTGAATCTGGAATGATGTTTTTACACACAGTTTGCTGATGACAGGATGTGAGAGCAGGTGGAAGGCAGAGCCTGTTGCTGTATGGTGCCTATTAACTGGAAAAGCAAGGATGTTGAATATTACTTTGGTGTTTGACTGGCTCCAGCTGTCCGTCTCTTCAGTGTCTGAGAGGCCACCATACTGCGGAGAGGCTGTTCTGGTTTATAGAAAGAGGACGCAGTATTGACCTCCCTGAGTGTAAAATTCCATGTCTGTTGACAAAACATGTCCTCCTCAGCCCCCCTCTGCCAGCCAGGCTGCTCTAAAGCATCCCCCTCCAGAAACGCTCCTTTCACTTCACACATTTCATTTGTTTTCCAGGCCCCTTAACCACCCAAGCAGAGCTGTGACGAAATCCCAAATAAACATAGCATCTGAGACAGAGGGATGTATCTGGGACAGAAAGTTGTCCTTTCTGTGGGGAACAAAGCAAAACAGATTCTTCTCTGCTGTGCAGCTGTAGCTCGCAGTCATACCATCACATTGTCTCCAGCAGTGCAGAGCAGAAGGCTAAACCCTGGGCACTCCCATCAGGTTCCTGCCACACAGAGTAGGTCCTGCAGTGTACTCACATGTTCGTTTGAGGTTAGAAACCCCCATTTCCTTCTTGATTCTAATTATTTCAAAAGCAGCAAAGAGAACCAAACCTGTTGTCATTCCCAGGTCATCAAACACCGACACTTTGTCACACCCCTCAGTGACACACAGGGAGCTCTTTAGCGCCTCTATGTGACACAGCACTGAAACACAGTGTAGCATGTAGTCAGTATTCTGAAACTTACACATTAGGTTAGGGAAACAAAATTACTAGGTTATGTTTAGGAAAAAAAACAAAGTTTTGGTGTTATATAAGTACTTGTGTTACGTAACGTGACATAAATACATTACATTGGTGAGTGAACTGATCATGGCGGCAGGTGATTGTGGCTTTTCGGCAGGTACTGCTGCCTCAACTCTCCTAAAACAAACTGCATATGGGACCTGGGACATGGCGATCGTGTTTCAAACACATCAAATCCGAGGAATTATCACAGCTAGTGATCTTGGCCCTCTATCTGTTGGTTCTCATTGTCACACAAATGTGGGGTAACTGGTCTGCTGTATGTCAACGCTCATCACCACGTCACCTCACCGGGACACCTCGCCGTACCACTTGATTCGTGAAATCAGTACATCATATATTCCAACTTTCTGAATGATGGAAAGCACCTGCCCGGTGTAGGCAGCGTGAACAGTGTGGACAGAAAACAACCCGAGTCCCAACAAAACTGCGTTATTCCATATTTTTTTGTACCATCCTCTTGCTATATGGAGACATTCACTTAAACTCCGGACCTGCTGACACTTGGCAATCGCAACATGTGGATCCTTTGCAATTAGCTGTTTCCCATGGACCTGCAGCAAAACCGGTGATCTACTGTGACGCTCTTCCCGTAGGATCGCGAGGTAACAATCCTCCTGACAAACTCAGTGTCTGAGCATGATATTGGCCAAATGTTGATACAAGCTGGACCATGTATCAAGACAAATGCTCCACAGACTACCACCTGCTCTCTAAACAACATCAAACAAAACAGTTTGAGACTGTTAACCAGCCTAGCGTATTATGGAACCCAAAAACAAAACCGAAAGGCATCTTTGGTGGGCATTTAAACATACGTAGTGTCATATCAAAGACTGAGCAACTTGAACATTTATTAACAGATTCCAACCTTGACTAGTTGTGTCTCACAGAAATGTGGTTAACTCCTACAACTCCTTTATCTGTATTTAATGTCCCAGGTTATAAGGTGTACAGATAAGACAGAAGTAAAGCGAAGGGTAGTGGGGTTTTGATTTATGCTAAAGAGAGCATTCAAAGCAAGCAAACTGATATTCATGAAAGCACATTGGAATGTGTGGGGGTCACTATTACATTATCCTCTGAAATGTCTTTTGTTGTATTTGCAGTTTATCGACCTCCTACTGCTACAAATGATTTCTTTGATGGTCTATCTGTTATTCTTAAACAACATGAAGGGAAAGAAATTATACTTATGGGTGACTTCAACTTATATTGGCTTGACACAGCATGCAGGAAAAAGCTGAAAGATATTACCAAAGCATTTCAGATACAAATGATACAAATGATAAATATACCCACAAGAATAACAAAAGTCTCCAAAACCCTACAACTTGATTACTGGTTTGTAAGATCATAATCTTACACTAGCTGCTAGGAAACTGACAAAATCACAATGTAGGAATCAAAATTCAATGAAAAATAACCCCAATATATCTTTTATTCCAAAGAAAGATTTAGCACTCATTGAGAATGAAATAAAGCAAACAAACTGGAGTAACACTATTGAAAATAAATCCTGTGAGCAAGCGTGCAATGATTTAATGTCAGCTTTTCAACTAAATTTTATCAAAATATACAAAAACAATGGCCAAGAAATCTAATGCAAAACAGAGTCTGCCTTGGTTTTATAATACTCTTTGGGAGTTAATGAAAAAAAGAGATGCCTCTCTAAAAAAGATTCTAAAATTGGGATTGATAGAGCCTTGTATTCCTTCGGCCCTAAGCAGTGACGATTTTATGACTTTCTTTAATGATAAAATTATAACTATTTGGGATAAAATCCATCACCTCTTGCCCTTACCTGACCTGACCCCGGACACAGACAGCCTGGATATGGCAGCAAGGCCTGAAACTTATTTGGACCGTTTCTCCCCCACTGACCTTCATCGACTCTGCACTTTGATTTTTGCATCTAAGCCAGGGGTGCTCAATACGTCGATCACGATCTACCAGTCGATCGCAAAGGTAGTATTGGTAGATCACATGACATTAAAAAAATAGACGTATATAGACGTGTCTTTTTTTTTTTGCGATAGGCTTGACTCTAGTCTATAATCCAGCCCGTCAGTTGATTGACATACAGGGCAGCCAGTCAGATGACAACTGAATTTTTCTGACCTTTAGGTGACCGTGCATGTGCAAACAACGGCGCTAAGTGCAGCAAAACTAACAAGCTAGTCAGCGAGTTACCTCCAATTTTAAGCCCTCGCTTTTTTCTTTT
>NW_024622932.1:0-1964 GCF_008729295.1 Plectropomus leopardus
TGCCAGACTTCGAGTCATACTACAAGAGGAAATTCGCAAGCTTTCCTTGCCCTCCGGAATCCCAGCGACCATGGAGGAATTGAAGCATATTGTACGGGACACATTTGCAATTGAACAAGATTAGTTTGCAGTTCCAGGACCAGGAATTTGATGGTCAGTTTTTCACTCTAATGGAAACAAATGAAGTAAAAGACAAAGACACCATCAAGGTGGTTCTTACTTCACCATTGATCACACTAACATTTGAAGATTCTTTGAATACCAAAGGACTCCAGGAGAGCTTTGATAGCAGTTGCGCTGAGTCATCAGAAGATGTCCGTTCCAGTTCTTCCCATCCATCCAGTGATACCATACTTCTGACTTCTCCAGAGACCATAGTTCAGTCTTCTCCAGAGAGCGCCTCCTCTCTTCGTTCTTCGTCTTGGCCAGCTCAGTTTGAGATTCCTACCTTCTCCTTTGACACAGAGCTCATTTTACAAGCTGCAAATGAAGCTTACAGAAGGGATGGAACCCTACTCAGCAACCCTTCAGTAAAACCCAACATTCTAGACTAGCAGACAGCATCTTTGTCTACACTGCCTATCCTTCACGAGCACAAAGGGAGCAGGTTGCTGAGGCCCTGGTCATGAAACACCCCTGTTTGAGGGACCCAGTGTCATCCAATGGTATATATGGTTGGCAGCACAGCCTGAAATACAAGGTTGGCAATTTCAGAGCAAAGGTGAAACACCTTGGATTACCAGAACTAAATGTAAACTGTCGGAAGAGAAAATCAGCTGCAGATGGACCTCCAACTAAAAGCTTGAAAAAAGCAAAGAAATCTGAGGTAAACTATCTCCCACCACATCCTCAAGGTGAAACTGATGAAACCCTTGAAAAGGAGAGAATAGAGCTTCTCTATGAGTACAAGAAGGGAGACAACACCAAAATCATCAATGAAAAGATGGTGAAAACCTTTTCATTACGTCGAAATGATGTAATCCTTAATAAACCAGCTGTGATTGACTTCAAAGCTCGATGGCCTGCCCTCTGAGCTTTCCCAGGTATGTTGTACATTTGAATTGTGTCGTCTTATTTTTATTTTCATTTTATTCAATCATTTAGGTTGGAAAAAAAACCTCAGCTGTAGTTACAGCCTTGTTCTGGTGTAACATTCCTTGCAAAACGCATGACCACTTAAATGTTGCTTTCAGTGTAGCCTTAGGGTCAATTTTCTACCTCTGATCTGTGTCTGTTGCCCTGTGTCTCTGTAATTATTTTTTCCTTGTATTTCATGATGTTTCTCTATCTCTCCTCTGACCTCTTTTGCAGATCGAGGAGGAATTCCGTAGGATCACACTGAAGCCACTTTCCACATTCCTGGGGAAGTTGGACCAATTCACACCCAGACTGTTGAGCCTCTACAGGAGGAAGGGAGGCGCTGTTGGGAAGAAACTTGACGAGACCCTGGACATGTTAAATGAGGCATGTACTTACTGTACAACCAGGGTTCAAACTTAACTTTTTGGCTCAAATCTACTGGTCAGAAAGATTTTTTACTGGCCAAAAATTATAAATAGCCTTTTTGTGTATTTTTCAATTTGCTCATTACTATAATACACTTATAAGCATTTTCAACACATATCATTGCAATATTAACATAATTTGGTGTGGAATAAAGGAATGAGTCAGATTTTATTTAATTTTTTTAAAAGTTCTCAGCAGTGCCGGTAGTCGCTACATCATCATGGTTGGCTTGTTGATTTAAGTCTGTTTTCTTGGATTTTAGAAGGGGGGCACACTTCCAGAATATGCCTCCACATTTCCGAACGGGAACAATAGACACTTAACTGGCCTGAGTGCCCTTTTTGTTTTGAAATCTTTGAATCAATTGAAAAATTTTAACCCTGTGTACAACAGTTAAACAGTTATATATATTGGCATTCTGATGTCTGTGCTTAACATGATCTCATTTCTGTTTTTGT
>NW_024622933.1:0-2100 GCF_008729295.1 Plectropomus leopardus
TCTGTGTGTGTGTGTTTGTGTGTGTGTGTATTTGTTTTATGTTTATTTTTTTTCTGTTAGATAATTTTAAATTTTAATTATAATACAATTTTCTGGATATTTTTCACTATTTTTTTCATAATTTTCTGATAATCCTCCCCCTTTTTTAAAAACTCATCTTTAGATACTTTATGTCATCTTCGACAAATTTTGCAATTTGTGGGACGTTTCGCGTTAAGATGGTCATTGCCTTTCCCCCATATTTTAATACCATTCTGCTTAGGTTTCAGAGGGTTTAACAGCTTGTGAAAGGCACCAATCCAGGTTAACATTACAGCGATTTACCCTTTGTTTTTTGCAACAGTGATATTTATAGATTTTTTCAGCAGAAGTGATGCAGATAAGGTTCTCACTGAGGTGTAAGAAAAGGTTTACAGTTAAATTTACAGAGTCTGCTACAGCGCAGCTTCCTCTCTGCAAAGCTAATAACAAAATGATTTCAGTAGGCCTCGAGAAGCGTAAACTCGTCCTTATCTACTCTGTTATGTTTGCGTGCTCCTGATGCCAATGACACATAAAAGTCAACTACTTACTCATTGAGCACCAAAAGTACCAAGAACACCAAAAAGACTCAACTCAAGCATTGACTGACGACTGATGACGTATTGAAATGCTTCTGTAACCTCAGTAACTGACAAAAAAGAAAAAAAAGTTTAATGGCAGAGTTGCACTGTTTTTTTGTGTTTGTGTGAGTTTGATGCAACTGTTTAAATGCTCAGTGTTGAGTGTTATCTGCTGCTTCCTGTTAGCTCGTGCTAAACGGGCAGATGTTAAACTGAGAGAGCGGCTCCGGAGATAGAACGGACAGTATGCTGATCTAGCAGGTAACCAGGACGGCCTGGGATCAGAGCCCCCACGCAAAAAGGTTCAAATGCAGGTATCCGAATCAGAAAAGGATTTATTGCCAAGTAGGTTTTGACTTGACTGAGAATTTGCATCGTTTTTCGGCGTAAACCTTAAACATACAATACATATAAGGGAATAAAATAAAAAGAAATGAAACGAAATAAAAAAAAAAAGGACAAGGTAGTGCAACTGCTTGACTGGAGACATTTCTGTACTATTGGTCGATACCTTAAAGAAATCCTTTAAAAATCCTTTGTGTATTATTTCGGTGAACTCTTTAAGGTCCAAGGTCAAATTTTATTTTGAATCACCATCATGAAAATGACGTTTGTCTTTAAAATTAAATTTAGGGGCATTTTTATGCCTTACTTGCAGGAATAAAATGATAGGTAATAAGAGAAGAGAGAGAGAGAAATATGGGATTACGTGCAACAGTTCACAAGTTGGAGAAATTGTCATTAATTTTTCCAACATCAGTTCTGACAAGAAATCCCCCTGGAGGAAAAAAAAATCCTATTCAAGCCCGTTTGAACGTTATGAGGTCAAACATCCTTCTGCTGCTCGATCTTACACAGACGGAAGTGAGTGTCAGTGGCTTCCAGACTTCCTTTTTTAACTTAAACGTGAATGAGTTGCTTCCTGGTAAACCACGTGTCTGCATTCAAGTGTGTGAATGTGTCTCTGTGCAAGTGTGTGTTTCTCACTTTTAGGTGCTTTGTTCTGCTCTTTTGGCAGTCAAGACTATTAAGATACATCATCAGGAGACCAACGCCAGTACTTTTTGTCAATCCTTAAGTATATTTTAAGATTCATATGGCACTTGAAAAAAAGTCAGGCAGTCACCAAACTCAGTGAGAGTCATCCTCTGGAAGCTGTGAACATCTGTGCCAAATTAAACTCCAATCCATCTAGTTGAGACATTTCAGTCTGGACCAAACTGTAGTTTTTGCTGGTTGTAATTACATTCGATTACACGTTGCCCAGCAACAAAAACTCTGCCAAAAATGCATCATTGTGATGGGAATCAAAGCTGTGTGACGGCTTTGTGTTTGTGTCTTGAATTTCTTTTTAGGCGTCCAGACTGACCGTCTCATCAGGTCGCCGCCACATCTGTCAATTTAGTTGCTATGGTTACAGCTAAGAGGGGAGTCTGTGTCTACCTGCTTGTACACACACTTAACTGTACTCTGGTCAATTTGAGATCACATATATCAG
>NW_024622934.1:0-2257 GCF_008729295.1 Plectropomus leopardus
ATGTTTTGCAACTCCCCCTCCCCTCCCATAAATAATCCCTGATCAAAAACCAAACGACTTAACACTAAATTGTTTGGGGCCAAAAAGAACATAAGTGCACTTACTCACATAAAATCAAGTATATTATCATCCACATGTGTATGAAGTATTAATAGTAAAGATCAAGCTTAAATATCAATAAACAAAGTTGGAACAAAATACATTAATTTTTTGTTTTTTGGTTTTGCCCTGTAAAATTGGTCTAGTGTCACTTATGCCCCTTTGGTTCTCACCAATAAATGTCCTTTACTGAGACAATAGAAAATAACAATTATGTGAATTACATTACCATTTGTTAAGTTTACATTTTCTTGAGTTTGGTGCCACTAAGTTTGGCTCATAGATGTCAGGACATGTTTGAGATGCCAATTTTGTTTGGAAAAAAAAAAGATAAATGTAAAAATAATATTTAAAAATGATTTTTTTAAAATTATTTTGAAGCACTCAAATCACACAATTTTCTTACCGTATCCATGAGAAACACGAACTGTACATGGACATGTTGTAAAGCTATTTCCTGTAGAGCGAAGAGTGTTCGTGTGTTTCCCTTAAACAGAGAAGGTTAGCAAGCCTAATGGAGATCAGATCTGTGATCTATCAGATAGCCTCAGCAGGCCACCCCGCCTCTGGAGCTGTGCTGCTGTTATATCCTGGTACAGATACCATAGTGTCTGTCTTTCTTTTTGGAGGAGAAGCCACTCAATATTTATGTTTGGGGTTAACAATCTTCCGGCCCTTAGATATAACACTATAGTGCACAACTGATATTCATACACCATCAGAAGTAGAGTAAACATGTTGCTTGTGAACTTGATGTATTTCCTGAATGAGGGCTTTTATTTTGGAAAAAAAGAAAAAAACACAACTGCCTGTATTTTATTTTGCAAATACACCATGATGGTGTGTTCCAAGTGAATTGTTACTGTGAACTAAACACAACTGTATTATTCAGTAAACTATTATTTCAGCTAAGAAGTCTTGCGTCAAATTTTTACACAGGAAAACACAAATGATACCTCATTACAAATGCATTAAGGGCAGAAGTTATACTAAGTATTTCAATGCAGACAATGACATTCACTTTGCTCGCTGCTGGAGCCCCATTGTTTTTGCACAGATTCTTCTTTCCTCCTCCTTCTTCTTATTTTTTTTCCTCTGTTTTCTCAGTGTTTTAAAAACTGTTGGACAAAAACTCAAAAAAACTAGCAAAATTGGTTGCAAATTCCACCCACTACTTAGGCTCAAAAAAAGCACACTCAAGGTGCTATGTAGGACGACATATAGTAAGTCGAAAAATATTGACATGTTGAAAAGGTGGCTGTTAATGTCATATAATAGCTTGTACAGACATGTCTAAGTATACAAAGTCAAAAAACAGGCCAAAAACATAATAATCTAGCATGCTGAAAAAATGGCTGTAAACAACATTTTGAAAAACATCAAATTTTGACATGTCGAAAAAGTGGCTGTAAACGTCATGTTATAGCTTGTACAAACACGTCATGCTATACTAAGTCGTAAAAAAGGCCAAAAGCCTGATATATCATGTTGAAAAAATGGCTGAAGACGATATGTATAGTATGCTGAAAAGTGTCAAATTTTTACATGTCAAAAAAAAAGGCTGAAAAGGACAAATAATAGCTTGTACAGTCACATCATAGTATAGTATAGTAAAGGCCAAAAACATCATAATACAGGATGTTGAAAAAATGCCTGAAAAAGACATATAGTATGTCGAAAAACGTCAACTTTGGATGTAAAAATCATATAATAGCTTGTACAAACACGTCATTGTGTACAATGTTGAGAAAAAAAGGCAATAAACCTCTTACTATAGCATTACGAAAAAATGCCTGAATATCACATAGTATAGTATGTCAAAAAATCTGTGAAAACAACATGGTATAGTTTGTCGAAAAACATCAAATTTTGACGTTTAAAAAAAAAAGACTAAAAAAGACATATCATATCTTGTAGAGACACACATGAGAATTTAGCGTGACGAAAAACACCATAGCATTGTATGTTGAAAAAACGTCAAATTTTGACCTGTTAAAAAAATGTCTGAAAAAAACAAATTATAGGTTATAGGAACATGTCATACTATCCAATCTCAAATAAAGGCGAAAAATATGGCAAAAAGAAAAGAAAGTTGCAAAAATGGACAACACCATAATTTGGCATGTTGAAAAAATGAACAAAAATCCAAGACTATAGT
>NW_024622935.1:0-2231 GCF_008729295.1 Plectropomus leopardus
AAAATGATAATAACAATGCATATATATTTATAGGTATGTTTCAAAGCAATTACCCCTGATAAGTCACAGTTAAAAAAAAAGCAGAAATGTATCCATACATCATAAAATCAAGCAATGCAGTGATATACAATAATAGGCTAATAAAATATCTAGACAAAAATCATAAATATAAAAACTAGGCATTGTAAATGTATGTATCATTTTATTAATGACAGCTGAGTTATGCATTCTGAATGCTTATTGTGATGTATCAACTCAATTTGCACTGTTGTCAGTAACTGAATATGTGTAGGTGTAAGACATTTAATTGAAAAAAACTCTAACCATTTACTTTTCTTTTGCTGATAATCAAAGAGCACATATACAGAAATATATTGGAACCACATGGAATCTACCATTAGCTTCCACTGGTCCTCTAACTCAAGGGAAACAGTGATCAAATATTCACTATATCTGAAAAACAGCGTCAACTCAAAAGTAACCAGATCCAATTGTCATGCCATGTTTTGGGGTATGCTAAATTAAACCTCCAGTGAATTCATTATTTTTCTATTTAGAGAACGTGGTCTGCACTTGAGAATTTAGAGCAAGTGTTGTATTTTTCAGAACAAAAGCAGGGGTCATCATTGTCTTTGTGCATGTGATCTTTTGATTAGATCGGCCCAGTTGCCAGAATAAATGTTGGCATTGTAGATTTCTGAAAAACCACAGATATGCTACATTTTCACGTTTCAGATGGAGCGGTTATGTTGAACCTTCACATTTTGTTGCGTTTCAATTTTCAGTTTCATGTTATGTCAACACTGTGGTTAACATGTGGTTAGGTTTTAGGCACAAAAACACTTGGTTAGGGCCAGAAAACATCATGTTTTGCCTTAAAATATCCTGTTTGGTCACTTCAATTACGGCTGGACATGTCGTGAACTCTCGCTAAAAAAATAACCACTTTTGTTGATCTTGAGCAGTGGTTGGCTGCTGTCATGCCAACCTCCGTTCCGCCTCAGGAGAAGCTCAGCTTCTATGCATGTAATCTAAACTATGCCATGTGTATAAAACCTATGAATGTAACACAACCGAATTGTTTTCTTTTTAAATGTTATTTTGTACTGGCAAATAATACACACAACAGACACAAGAACTTGATGACATGAAAATGCAATCTCACGAAAAAAGGTGAACAAAACTAATGGAAGAATAAAAGTAAATAAAATAAAAAACTGAAAATAGAATTGATAGGATCACTTCAGTAATTTAGATAATTGGGGCAATAGTACTGGCACACTTGGAAAGAAACTGTAGTATACACTGCTTTATTTTTTGGGAGTGCCTATAATTTACTTAAGTTTGTCTATTTCTGTCAACTGTCACTTTTACTCCACTCCATTTCCTAAATAAAGTACTTCACTACATTTCCCCTGAGCATTTTAGTTACTTACTACAAATTAGGGAAGGAAGGGAGGAATGAAGGAGGAGATGAATGGACAGTTGAAGGAATGGAAAAACTGGATTTTGTTCTTTAACCCTCATTTCACACGCTTTTTATTCTTTTTTTTTTGTTTATTTATAATTTCATACTAATGGCATACATTTTGGCAAGACTATGTGTTTTTTTTAAAAAAAACAAAAAAACAAGTGTGTTTATTAATTTTTAGGTTGAGTAAACACATTACAACAACAAGAAAAAAAAAATATATATATATATACAGGTGCAACACAGAACCATCACAGTAAGGCTCATCTTCAATAAGATAGACATCACAGGGCATTAAGATGTATTATTTTGCACAGTGCAGAAGATACATCATCCTTTACCTTAGAGAAAAGCATTTCAAATAGAACAAAACGGAAACAAACAGACGTACAGTAAATACATGGCAATTTCATTTGTTGAAGGGTGTGGCTTTAAGATGGCGCCAGTGTGTGAGGCGTACCGTCGGCCGCTCCGAATGTTATGTATATTTGTGCTGTTTGTATCACTTGTTGCACATGTTGTCGACTCCTTACTGGTGTACGATCGTCAAACGTTGCTAAATCTGAGTGTCTTCGCTGAAGATCCTGTCATCTTGCAACGTTTTGGACAGAAATCTCTGCCTCCTTTCCTTACGGAAATCCCGACATACCTTTGCCGCATGTCAGCGTCACCCTCTTGGCGAAAACGCCGCCGCCGCCGTAGGAACCGGGGCGGGTGCCTGGTGAGGCTGAAGGCCGAGTGGCTGCGCACTGGTCGTGGC
>NW_024622936.1:0-1366 GCF_008729295.1 Plectropomus leopardus
ATTGTTGTTGTTGTTGTTAAAGGCTTTTGAGAGCAGCATAAGAAAAATGATGTTGATCTCCAACCAAATGTTCCTTTTGGAGGTGAAATATTCTTCATCGCCTTCTCTGGTCAGCGATTTAAATCCATATGTGGGTCTTTTTTAGGTGTTAGCTTTAATCTGAAAATGTAGAAAGTTCTGAGAGTCAAAGATGAAGTTTTTCAACACGGCTTTTGTGTGAACTTCCTGTTTTTGTGTGTAGACCACGATGTGGACTCAGACTCTCTGCTCTAATCCGGTGGGTCGTGCACCTCGTCTGACACATCTTTTCCCAGCAGGTCAGTCACCTCTGAGCATGAAAAGAAAAGAGAGAATCGGGAGATAAGAGCTCTTTGTGAAGCCTCACGAGACTCGGAGATGATGTTAACCCTCTGAGCTTCGGTCCCTGCTGGGATCACTTTTAACCCCGAAAAACTTTACTAATCTAGAGTCTCGAGGTTTATGGAAGTGTTGTGATGCTGCCTGATACCTGATGAAGGTCTGACAGACTGAAACGTTATAATCAGGAGTTCTTCTCATTGTTTTATAATTTTCACGTTTAAAATGTCTCATGTTGGTTCTCAGGTCCTCTCTGTTTGTAGATGAATGTCACCCTAAATAAGCTCTCACTTACAAGTGTGAGACTCGTGAGCTCGGGAGACCACACGGTCTGTGCAGAGAGGTGATCTGGCTGTGGTCTTCAGTCTGCTCATCAGCAGCTTTAATGAATCCTTGTGGGATCTTTTCACACCAGTGAAGGAGCCGCTGGGAGCCGGGTGCTTTTAACAAGCTCTGTTTGTTCCTGAAGGAGGCTCCACACGATGATCTGCTCTCAGATCAGAGATAATACTGAGTGCAAACGTCACGGAGAAAGGGCCGCGCTCCTGTTAATGAGATGGAGGAGAGTGGGAGAGAATTGTCCTAAAGGCTGGTGTGAGGACAGAGAGCAGGGTTCAAGAGGCTCACATCGCCACACTGATCTGTGCTGAGCTCACACAGCCACTTTAAGCTCTTATTTTATCAGTTATTTAACATTTGATCTGTGGCCACAAACAAATCCTGAGGAACACAGTGAGCAGTCAGGTGTTGAGTGAAAGCAGAGTTACAGAGAGCTCACAGTCTGCAGGTTTTTATTCCAGCTGGAGAGTCCAGCAGCAGGTGATTTCACTCATGAGCAGTGAGATCACCTGCAGCCTGTGAGCTCGCCACAAAACACCTGACTGAACTGTTTCCACCCACCTGTTGAATGTTTTCAACACATGCATTAAAGAGTACAAAACCTGAATATTAAAAAATACTCTAAATATGACTATGGTGTAAGAAGTGTTGTTCTGATAAAAGACTGAAT
>NW_024622937.1:0-3395 GCF_008729295.1 Plectropomus leopardus
GAGAATGCATTTGACAATCTTTTCTTTGTTACTAAATGTTTGGCCATGCACCATTACCAAGCTGGCATGCACCTGTGGTGCGCCCCATAGGTGGAGCTTGCACACCGTCTGAGATTGCAATCGCCAAATATGCCGGCTCTGGGGCTAAATTTCAGCAATGAGAGCGGCATTTAAGTCACAACACCCACATGGCCCATAAAAACACACACATTTCCAGGGAGATCGATAAGACAGAGAACTGATGATGACATTCTGGCTTACATAAAATCATATTTACTGTCCATGCAGTCAATTTGTCTGCTAGGAAAGCTGTCATGGCTTTTGCCCTGAAGGTCGACATTGTTTGTTTGTTTTGTCAGCTGACAATTATGTGGTTGCTGTCGCTGGCTGATAGATTGCTCTCCATTTCAAACTTTTACTGGCCCTCACTGTTACATGTGAAGCTGTGCACTGGTGCACTGAACTGGAGCCGATCCTGTGAAAGGGGAACTCTGGGAAATGTCCAGGCCTGATTCTGCGTACATTGGCTGGAGTTCATATGTGAAAGTGCCTATAGTTGCACCTTTTTACTCTCCAATTCTGGGCTCACTTTTATCAATTCTTTTTCAGGATTGCTTTTGCATTCTGAACCACAGTTGTGTTGGAAGAACGCTAATAAAAGCTGTGCTTTTTTATTTGCTACTGTGCCTATTTAGTGCCACAAATAGCCTTCCTCTCACCTGTTAAAAGACACCAAATGAAAAATCTCCATAGTGTAAAGAAACCTTCCCAAACGTGCTCTGTGTGAGCACACTGAAACAGTTATCTCAATGAAAGCATTTGACAGAACTAATTATAATTTCACTCCTCCATTACGTGCAAGTGAGGCAAAAACAGCGTTACGAAAGTTATTACCTTATATTGTCTTATAATGAGTGCTTGCATTATATTAGGCAATAAAATTATATTAAAACATTAATATTATTACATGGAGCATCTCACAAAAGTCCCCCTCTGTAGAGGATTACAGCTACCGGCACCTATCCTATAAAAGTTGCAATGTATTTGGCCTGAAGGACAAAACCTTGCTTGGTAAGCTGAGTAACCCTGTTACTGTAAAGTTCCCTTTGGGGGGCTTCGCTGTGACTGTGCAAGTTGGCCTCTATAATACTTGACCTTCTAATCTCACCTCTAACGTCTGCTGCAATGTGAAATCATCCCTTGAGATGAACACAAAAAAGGCGAAGAAAGAGAGTCACAGACGGAGAGACTAGGGCAGGAAAATGGATGAAAGACTGAGAGAGAGCGGAGGACTGCACAACGAGATCCAAAGAGGACGAGAACAAAAAGACCAACTCAGAAACATAGTGTGAGAGTCGAGGAAAAACTGAAGTAAAAGCAGACGGAAAATAAAGAGAAGATCAGCCATCCACAGCAAACAGACCAAGAGTACCAGGGGGACCTTTATGTGAAGGGAGAGAAATAATGAAATAAAGAGATCTTTTGCGGATTTGTGTGGAAACCAACAAACAGCTTGAGTGAAACTTTAAAAAGATGATTAGGATCAAAGAATACAAGGATATACATATTTGATGGCTCACTTGTGTGTTACTTGCAATGAAGCCTTCGTCCTTTTGATGAATGTAGACAGTTGGCTCTTTTACAAATGAGGGAAACAAAACAGAAATGAGGAAGAGCAAAGAGGAGACAAATCGAGAGAAAAGTATAGGGGGAGAAGAAACGGCGAGAGGAAATCCACTGACGGATGCTGAACAGAAGTAAAACACTCTGAGAAGAAGAAACTGAAAGAGAGGCGGTAAGAGAAAATCAATGATGACTAGAGGGAGAGTTTCTAGGATAAAAAAAAAAGTGCTCTCATGCTCTCCTTATTTCTCTCCCCCCCTCCTCTCTCTCTCTATCTAATGAGCTCATCCTCTTAAGGGAGGAGGACAGATCTGGCAGCATCTCATCAACCAAAGCTGTCCAGGGCAAAAGATGCATGTGACAAGACGTCAGCATGAGGGTCTGAGTGTTTGTTTGCATGCGTCCTGACTTATTCGACCCCATGGCGTAGTGTTAAAACATCACACTAAGCAGCACTTACTCCAGCGCTTTTTTTGACACAAATGCCAAAACACATGCATGAATGCACACAGATGCACACTAACTAACTTTGAGTTTTCACGTACAGTGGTAAAGAAAAAGGGGTTTGAACAGAATTGTGTATTTCTCCAATTGATCTATGCAGGGAGCAAAAAATCACATCACACATCATGAACTCACCGAAGTTAGAGGAATAACTTTCCCAACTTGGTATGTGGAACCATCCAAGGAGCACATGAATGCAGCATAAGAGCAGGGATTTCTTTGCTTGGACTTGCAGTAAGGTTAAACTTTTACTGAAAGTAACATGAGTATTAGGCTGTCAGTGCAGAAGAAAATTGAGTAGGACTCATTACGAAGCAAATGCTGCAATGTATTAGCACTAAACTGGCCAGAGCATTACTCGTCGCCAAAGAGAGCCATGGACCCACACCAGAGAATGGAATTGCAAAAGATATGTACAACTACCTAGAATGTTTTAACTTGACAAGCTGTGATTCATAACTTAATCGGGAAGCAAACCTGAGTGCCTGTGTCATCCTTTCCAAAAGACTTAATTTCCAAAAACACAACCCCTGGAGTTTTCAAACCAGTATGGGGTTAGTGGTGCTTTCAAAGGTCTCTGTTTTTGGGGTTGTAAATTGCCAGAGTAGTGTGAGTGTTGGGCGTAAAAGTAGCAATAGTTATGCTTTTTAAAATGAAAACAGATTAGTGTGGATATAGCCTCAGTGTCTCCTTTGCTTGGCTGACTACCTCCAGCAAAGCTTACAGTATGACATTGACTTGAGTGCTGTGGAAAAGAAGGCCTCCTGGGATAAAGGTTGTTACTGACGGGGCTTAGCTGGGTGCTTAAGGGAGGAGGAATAGGTAAAGCCAAGCCAGAGCAGTGATCTTCAGCGAGCGTGCGCCTAAGGGGAGACTTTGCAATCTCCCCTCTCATCCGGTAAAACGGAGTGAATCAACTCTGCATCCTTTCCCCTCTATCATCCCCCTCTCCAGTTTTTCCAGCCTCCCCTCCCTCACTATATTCCCTCCGTTTTCTGCTCTAACGAGTGGCTGCCCCATGGGCGAATCGCAGGCTGGGGCCTCAGACATCAAGTCCCATTCGCTGCTACACGGGAGTGTGTCAGCACCAATGAAGCTCATGCAGAGATGACACTCCCGCCCAGTGTGTGTGTGTGTGTGTGTGTGTGTGTCTGTGTCTGTGTGCCTTTCTGTGAACGCGTGCCTGACTGGCCTGGATTTGGGTTATGTTTTTATAAAGCTCTCTCTTCCCATTTGCTCCTTTCCCCGCTGGCTAAAATCACACTTTA
>NW_024622938.1:0-3846 GCF_008729295.1 Plectropomus leopardus
TATATTGTTTTTGTTGCTGTCATCACCGCGGTGCAGTGGCTATTTTCGATGCAGTGATTTTTTTGTCATAATCAGATCCATCCGCGTTACGTTTATTGCAGCCTGATATCATGCATGACTTTGTATCAGTGGGCCTAAACTTCAAAACACTATCGAGAGGAGAGAAAAGGCTAACTGGAAAGTGATTGGCTGTAATTGGTCAACTGATTTCTTCCTCGTGTTCCCAAAATGAATAAATAACTAAATACATTTTTTTAAAATAGTGCAGGACATATTTTCTTAAGCCGCTGGTGCAGCTCAGATTCTCCGTGGAGAAAAGCTGCAAAGCGTTGCAAAAAAATGTTCCCAGTTCCTGGTTTAATGTTCCCAGTATGATCCCGCGGGAAATCCAAGTCACCACTAATAGGTTATTATGGGGACGTGCAGTGATTTCTAGTCTCGCGGAGGGGTTGGAGGTCTGTCATCTCATACTAACTGTCCCCAAACGGACTGACATCTGCAATAAGATACAACACGTGCGGAGAGTTATAGCGTGCGTACGTGTGTGTGTGTGTGTGTGTGTGTGTGTGTGTGTGTGTGTGTGTGTGTGTGTGTGTGTGTGTGTGTGTGTGTTGTGTGTGTACGTGCGTGCGTGCGTGCGTGCGTGTGTTGCTTTCAAGGAGGAGGCCCAGCAGTTTGTCACCCAAAGAGCGCCACTATCCGGGGTTACAGAGGGCGCAGAGAGAAATTGTGTGATACAAATAAGATAAGACTAAATTGAGCTTTTACGCGCGCGTTTTAGGGAGAATGCCACCACTCGCGCGCCTTTAAAGCACCGCGCACTGATGACTCTAACCTTTGCAGCCCTCAGACGGCGGTGACACCATTAAAGTCCTTCTGCAGGTTAGCACTTCTCCCGGTAACTTAAGTGCGGCCTTAATGAGGACGAACGCGGGTTAACGACCTATGTAGTCGTGTTTCAGAGGCCAGGCGCGGGCTTCAGCAGAGAGGGACACAAAGAAACAATATTTACGACACTTTTAAGCATACATCACTTTGACATCTGTTCGTCTGGCACCTGGCATCCATTAGTATTAGATATTTCATTCCGCCCCAATTTGGAGCGCTCTTTGTCCCGCACCAAGGACAAAAAAATGGAGACTTGTACATTGAGTGCGCTTTTACGCGGCGTTTCCTTTGTGCAGAAAAGTGCAAATGGGGTGTTGATACAGACCACACCGCCGCGCTATGCGCTAAACTCGAGGAATCGTTGAGTCATACCTGGATTGGAGTTATATTAAATTTCCTCATCCATTAAGATCCCCGCATAAGCGCAGAAACATTCCTGCAATTAGTCAGTTTTGGGCATACGAGCGTCAGGTTTTTACACAATGTTATTAGATTACAGAGTGCACTGAGTGTTCAATATCCTCATAAACAAACACAGAGTCAGATGTTTAATGTCAATGAGAAGTGTGTCACAGAGATATTGTTGTTATTTAATTAGCCGCACCAGGAGAGCACGCGAATTGGAGATAAAACTGAAAGAAATTAGAACAACTCTTCATCTTTTTTAGTTGCGTGTGATGTAACTCTTTCTCCTTCATGAACAGTTTCACAGGATTAAAGCAGCACAGAGGCCTCCTCAAACACGATGACACTCCCAGCCTGGAAATGAGGTGAGGCTGATGCTTTTTATTGCAAAATCTAATAACATGTTAACTGAAGCAACACATGATGCCAGAAGAATCAGGTACAGTGAGTTGATTTTACTCCAAAGAATGATAATAACAAGGGGGAACATTCAGTACTTGTTGAGCAACAGATGCTCCAGAAATCAGACATGTTCAGTTGTTTTCTGGCAGATAACTAGGAGGACACATTATCTTTTTTTCCTGGAGTCTTCTTGTGTGTCCCTGATGGTCAGACTGTCTGCAGAGGGTCATTGATGCTGCAGAGTCGGTGCCAAGACCAACTCTGACCAGACTGCATGTTTATTACAAAATACAGTGGCGCCATCTGGCGGACGTTTAGAAATCAACTCGTCTTCACTGAAAAACTAGTTTGTTTTTTCCAGGATTATTCACTTATTAGCAGAGATAGGAGAAGCACAATAATCCGTTAGAAATACAACTCCTACATTCAACATTTAACCACAATTACTGCTACTAAAAGAAAAATGTACTTGAATTGATTGATCGACTGATATGTTTATTTCAACCATGTTAATAAAACAAGAATAGCAAAAAAGAGTCAATATATATAAATATATATGTATATAGCATTAACCCTCTAATGCCAAATAAAATAGGAGAACAAAATAAAATATAAGCAAGAAAACTCCTGAATGCCCATTGGAGACATTTAGTGATGTTCGAAAGTACAGTAGGATTAAATGAATGCTCATCAGATCTTACCCACTTTTTTCAATTTTATAATAAAAAGAAGATTCACAATTCATGCCCTAACATTCACCATACACACCTTGATCTAATCAAGTAAATATAATTAAGGGATATTTTAAAAAATTTCAGGGTAGGTTTCTATTAACACACAGTGTTGCTTCATTTGTAAATCAAATCTTTTCCAGATTGTAAAATGACAGAAAAATACATTTTCAGGCCATTTTTATGGAGAGCTGGATTTGTACCGTGCAAGGAAGGCCCCCAAAAAGGGACTCAACAAAAATCCAGGACTTTTTACTGACTTGTCACACTGTGGTACTTTTACTTAAATGAATTATGTCAAAACTCTTTTCACCATTGATCACTTGTAAGGCAACTGGAAATGAAAGATTCTACTGATAATCACACTAATGATTGATTTGACATTGAGCTGCCTGTAGATTGAGCCTTATATGTTCATGTGCAGGTCTGGATGGTCATTTTCTCTTCTCTCAGCATCTATAGTGCCCTTAAGTAACATGCTGAACACAACCGCTGAGCACTACAGACATAAATGACCCTGTTTCACCCTCTCAGGATATATTCTCCCGCTCTTCCCTCAGTTACACAACAGGCTGCTGAGAATGAAGAGCAAGTGATCAGACAGACACTTGTGGGGAGTTTTCACACGTGTTTGCCAGAGATGATGTGAACTCCACCCACAGTTTGTGGTTGGCTGGAGAGGGCTGAAGGAGGGCTGATATGAGGTGCCTGTCTGTCAGTTTGAATGTGTGTCCTGCAGAGGGCAACCAAGTATCACACATGTCCAACAAGCTGGAGTTTGTGCTCAGAAGTAAAGGGTTTTGTGCTCAGACAGAAAGAAACAACAAGGTTTTTATTTCGTGTTTCAGGAAAGATTTGTGCAGCGACTGTTGGCACCATGATGATCACAGAGACTGATACCTGCATCCTGTGTTTCCACAGTGCATCTCAGATTGGAAAAGGACTGAAACAGGTGAGAACAGAAACTATTTTTTGATCAGAAACTATCCTATCTCCATACAGCCTCATGTCAAAGTCTGCAATGTATGAAAAGCAAAAATGTTGGTGAAAGAGTTTCTTTATTCTCCATTTACGCTTTCTCAGTGCTTTAGAACCACGTGTCCTAAACCTCTTCAGTACCAGTAGTCCTGCATGTTTCAGATCTCTGCCTGCTGCAGCACAGCTGAATTAAACTATCAGCCTGTCAGCAGGCAGCTTCAGCAGTTCATAATGATTTAATCATTTCAATCAGCTGTTGCAGCAATGAGAGATTCAAACATTCAGGACTAGTGGTACAGTAGGAGAAGTTTGAGAAATGCTGCATTAGAACATACAAAAAATCTACTTTTCTTACTTATTAAATGTTTGCAGATAGAAAAACAGGTAATTATTGCTTTTGTCTTCTTGCTCGTGTTGTTTCTGTAAAACTGTATTGATTGAT
>NW_024622939.1:0-1246 GCF_008729295.1 Plectropomus leopardus
AATGTGTTGCTGTGGACCAAATGAGGTTGTGATTGTGCAACAGGTCCATATGTGTGACAAGCTGTACCTTTTTATATATATATATATAAATATATTTTATTTAACTGTGTTTGCCTGAAGCACCTTATCTCACCAAATGCGTCTGGCAAGAATCATCATGCAAAATATATCCAATGGCGTTTCATCGAGACGGTTTGACCCAGGTTTAATGTGGACTTCGAAATGCCACAGGTTGTACTGCGATTTAAGGAATGTGGTGCTAAATGTCAAACCCGTCGGGGCATGCCCAGTTCATGTCCAACTGAGAGTGCTCAGGACGGGTGTGCCAGTGTTTAGGTGCCACACGGCAGCCTGGACTTATGTGCTGGAGAAGAAACCTGCATGCACCTGGTTAACCATTTGATGACCCCCTCCCCAAACTGTGATTGTCTAATATTCCTAAGCTTTGAATTTCTCCACAAGCAAGATAGATTTTCACAATTAAAAGAGTTTGTTTTTAGATCTTTCTCCCAGCCCCCAAAAACCAAGAGCAAAAGTGTACTGAATTAATTAAGGCTAAAGCAAACTACAAATGTTGGCAAGGATGTAGATTTAATGTCAGGGGGGGTCACATATGAATTTGGGGGTTTAGGGTCCTCCTCCAGAAATATTTGAGCATCACACACTTAATTTCCTGCATTCTAGCGAAGTCTTCTGCATCAATTTATGGTGGAAATGTTTAATTTCATCTAAATATTACGCCCCTGCTACTTTCATGTATATATAGGGGGGGTACAAATGTACATGTTGTAAATATTGAAAGGCAAGTCCCCCCCGTCCCCCCCAATCTATACGTCCATGGATGTTAGCATGTGACTCACTTACNAATGTGTTGCTGTGGACCAAATGAGGTTGTGATTGTGCAACAGGTCCATATGTGTGACAAGCTGTACCTTTTTATATATATATATATAAATATATTTTATTTAACTGTGTTTGCCTGAAGCACCTTATCTCACCAAATGCGTCTGGCAAGAATCATCATGCAAAATATATCCAATGGCGTTTCATCGAGACGGTTTGACCCAGGTTTAATGTGGACTTCGAAATGCCACAGGTTGTACTGCGATTTAAGGAATGTGGTGCTAAATGTCAAACCCGTCGGGGCATGCCCAGTTCATGTCCAACTGAGAGTGCTCAGGACGGGTGTGCCAGTGTTTAGGTGCCACACGGCAGCCTGGACTTATGTGCTGGAGAAGAAACCTGC
>NW_024622940.1:0-1892 GCF_008729295.1 Plectropomus leopardus
ATCTGGGTCCACTAGTTCTGGTATCATATGTTCTAATCTTTTAGACAGTATTGACGCATACAACTTATAATCAATATTCAGTACAGAGATTGGCCTATATGCACTACACTCTTTTTTATCCTTACCTTCCTTATGAATAACTGAAATGATTGCTTCCCTCCAAGTTCTTGGTGGATCATCTTCTTTAAGTGTGTGGTTAAAGCAATCCAAAAGTATAGGTACTATTTGTTCTTTAAAGGTCTTGTACCATTCAGCCGGAAAGCCGTCTGTTCCCGGTGCTTTATTGGCCTTCAGCCTAGAGACTGCCTTTTCTATTTCTTCTTTTGTAATATCTGCCACTAGGGCTTTATTCTGTTCTTCACCTATGGAGGGTAAGTCTAATGATTCCAGAAATGTATTTATTTCCTGAGGGCTGGTTGTATTTGGTTCCCTATATAATTCTCTGTAGTAATTGTCAAAGATGTCGTGTATGTCCTCTAATTTATGGTGTGTTTTTTTAGTTCTAGGGTCTCTAATTTCAAATATGGAACTCTCTGCCTTTTGCTTCCTTAGCCTCCATGACAGGAGTTTTAAGGCCCTAGGGCCGCTCTCATAATATCTCTGCTTAACAAACTTGGTTTTTTTCTCTAGTTCCTCCTCATAGAGTCCATTTAATTCCTTTTTAACTATATTAATTTTATTTAGGATGTGGGGATCTTTCCCTTCTACATGTTCGCTCTCTAACATTCTAAGTTTTTCTTGTAAATCAAACAGTTTTTTACTTCTTTCCTTTTTCTTATGTGATGTGTAGGCAATAAGCTTTCCTCTAATTACTGATTTGGCTGCATCCCATAAAACACTTGGCAATACTTCCCCGTTACTGTTGTTATCCATGTAATCTTTAAATTCCTTCTGTACATAATTCTTGCATGCGTTATCATTTAAGATACTTGTGTTAAGTCGCCAGATTGTGTTTTTCTTTTTGTTGTCAAGGTGCAGTGATAGGTAAACAGGCGAGTGGTCAGAGACGTCGCGAATACCTATACTACAATCCCTAAGTCTATGCCTGTCCGAATTATTGATAAAGAAATAGTCAATTCTTGATTGCACTCTGTGTCTTCCTGAGTAAAATGTATATTGTCTAGTCGATGGATGGAGCTCCCTCCATGCGTCGACCAACCCGAGCTCTGTCAGTCTTGATTATTCTAGCGTTAGGAGTGGATCTCTTTGATGTGTTAGAGGAGTCTAGCTTACATTGTAATTGGGTATTCCAGTCTCCTCCACATATTAAAACTCCTGTGGCTTCAGTGGCAATCAAATCAAAAATTTCTTTAATACAAGAGGTTTCTTGGCCAGGTGGTATATACACATTTACTAGTGTAACTTCTTTCTGTTCAAGGTACCCCTTAACAATTACATACCGACCCTCTTTGTCACAGAGTTCAGAAACCACTTGAAAGTTCACTCTATTAGGGATCAGAATTGCTACCCCTCTCTTTTTCCCATTCTTATAGGATGAGTAGAATGTATTTTTAAAGCCGTATTTTTTTAGCTTTTCATGTTCGGACTGGTTGAGATGAGTCTCCTGCAAGAATATCACATGCAGTTTCTCCCTCTTCATCTTTGCAATAACCTTGCCCCTCTTGACCGGATTGTGTAGACCATTTACATTAAGGGTAACCACCCTATATTCCTGACATTGCATTTAATCCCACAATTGACACAGGAAAGTGAATGACATGCTTTTGGTGACCGAACTTGAACTGATTTTGAACTGTAGAAACCCTAACCCTAACTAAAAATATTGAATAAAAAAAAAAAAAAAAAGAAAAAGAAAAAAGAAAGAAAAGAAGAAAAAAAACTCAGGTAGACCTCCAATTTGAAGTAACACAATACTTCTTAAGGTGGGGGGG
>NW_024622941.1:0-2676 GCF_008729295.1 Plectropomus leopardus
CCATTATCATGATTTCATAGTATCACAGAATCACTGTTGCTATCTGTCAGAATGATCCTTTAAGGAATGTAAACTGAAGGGGTTTCTTTTGGCTGATCATACATTTTATTACTGTTATTAAAGCTTGTTTTTTAATGCTCATGTAAGTCTCCCTTTCAAAGTCACTAAAATTAAGGTGAGATTCTGTCCAGTTGCACTTTTTTGAAACTGTAAATAAGCCAATATATTCAGTATAACTGTCAATGTTCATACTATTGTATACCTTGAAATAGCTACAGTGCTGCACCCCAAGTTGAAAGTGTTATTTTTTTCTATTATTGAGTCAGTTTTAACATTCGCTATGATCTGCTGATTTGGTTACTCAATGTGAAAACTAAAAACCAGTTAATAGAAAGTTTCAGTGTGTGCAGTTAAGTTACTGCTATATATTAAAATAATCTTTGCCACCTGCTCAACGTCAGAACCACACTGAAAGCACAGATCACTTACTGTACTCCCAGAATCCTCTACATAGTGAATTTAATTTGCTTTCCTCAAAGCCGAGGTTTAATCTCCCGAGAGGTGACACAGATGGATATGAGAGATCTTTTCCTTTCCATCAGAATTTGGCCTTTTAATTAACTGGGATATGGCCTGTGATTAACAGTGCCACCTTTTGCTTTTTTTCGCCTACAATGATGATTATTGTGACAACAAAAGCAGTGACACTCACATGTGTATTAATCTGAATGAATTTATGTATGTCTTTTATTATTTCTTTTCCATTTTAATTATTTTTGTACTCAGTAGTAACTTTTACTTTGCAGGCCAATCTGCACAGGCTAATCTGAAGCTTTATATTAAATAATGTGCCTCTCCTGTGATTTACAACTATTTTAAAACTGAACTTTCAGATAAGAAAATTCAGTCGTTTATGACAGTCATTAGATAATCTGCCAACCTACGCCCATATAACAACATATGACACAACAGTGGCTATCATGCTAAGGAGCTAACACTGGCTAACGTGTTATAACAACGCATCAAACCACAGCTGAAAGCGAGAACAGCTGTATAGTATCATATTTAGTAACTTTTAATCAAAAAAAGAGACAGAAGAACGAGGGTCTAGATGTACTACAGACATATTTTACTGTGATTAGCGCCAGTGGCTAACTTAGCGCTAAGATACCTTTAGCACCCTTAGCTTGTGTTAGCACGGGGACACTAAAGGACACACACAAGTCAAATGCGCCAACAAACATATTCAGTCAGGCAAAATGAACACAACACAATATCATGTGTTACAGTATAACATAAGCCACGCCATATGAGTATTACCCGATCCTGAGCGTGTTAATTTGCGAATAAAAATGTATGTAAGGAGCGATGTTCGTTTACCTGGTGTCCTCGACGCCATTTTTTTACCACTGAGAACGAACGCGGTGGCTTATGGGTAAGACGCATTCAGGTCATTTGGCCATTTCGCAAAGGTCACGTGTTTACAATACACAGCCCTATAGAAGGGTTATGTGTCTGTTTACAGCAGGGATACTGAAGCTGCTTTACTTAAGGGCCACTTTTGCCAAATAGCAGGAGACCAGGGGCCAGAGGCAGCAGTCTCATTCATGCTTCTAGAATTTAGGGACATTTTTAGGATTTAAAGACGTTTTAAGAACTAAAGGACATTTCTAACATTTTAGGACTTTTTGAGGATTTTAGGACATTTCTGTGATAATAGGAAATTTCTAGAACTTTTGAACATTTTTAGGATTTTAGATCATTTTTAGGATGTAAGGACATTAGGGGCTTTATTTTGATGCTGTTTTATGCACTCTGTAACTTCATATATACAAAAATAATTCCTAGTGTGAATCACTTTATTTTTACTGTGATTTACGAAATGGTTTGAGGGAGCTGCTTGGCTCCCTTATGGAGTTCAGATTTGGCTTATGAGCTGTAAGTTAAGTATCACTGGTTTACAGCTTATTTGGCGACATTTAGAGCAATAAAAATCTATAAAATTAAGAAACAATTTTGAGTAAAATGGTTGCACAGATTCTTAAGAGTACAGATTCTTAAGTAAATGTAGCAATACAAAAATGTTTAAATACCTCGTTACAAATAAAAGCTGTGCATTTAAAACCTTATAAACCAGTTTAATAATTACAACAAAGTTGAATGTCTGATAGGCCTACTGAAAGCAGGGCTAATATGGTTTTAGAGTCTGTGTGTAGTCATCATGTCAAAATGTAGTCCTGTAGACACTTAAGCAGTCTGGTGACACTTATGCCTGGTCTGTCTGTTTGTGGACAGATTTTTTTTTTTTTTTTTATATATATTCTATTTTCACTTTTCAATCTGATGACAGTTGACAAACAAGACAAAGTGCAAAGCACAACACAATACAGAACAGTACAATAAGGAAACGAAAAATAGCCTCACATGAAAAATGCCACAATATTAATATAATAATAATATGCCACAATATTAATAATTCAAGACTAAAAATGAAATAAAAAAGAAAAGAAAAGATACTATGCTTGTTCAATTGCCCAAGAAAGTCAGGGTCTCTATGGAGGAGGAGTTATGTTGCACCGAGCCAGAAAAGGTCCCCAAATTCTCAAAAATAGCCCTTTCCGTGTATTAGGTTTATCCAGACGTAGTCTTTCCATCTGAATAACAGACATCATCTCT
>NW_024622942.1:0-3266 GCF_008729295.1 Plectropomus leopardus
GTGTGTGAGAGAATGCATATAAAGACATTATTACAGATATCATCAGAAAGAGTCCGCCGCTCTCAGACTGAATTATTCATGTTTCACCTCAAAGACGCGTCTGTGCGCCAGTTTGCGCCAAAACTTCCTCTGTGCGTCACTCTGTCACCTCAGTCTCACACAATAATCCCCAAAAAACCCAAAATTCAAATCCACAGAAGCAGAGCAGAGACAGCAGGACGAGCCGCTTCCTGCAGGACTCACTGATTCACTCACAGACCCTCATCAACCCGAAACATTCACACAGACTCACCTCTGATCCGATCCGAGTTCTAGTTCCCGGTCCTGGTTCCTGGTCTGCTGGTTCTGGTTCCTGGTCTCCTGGTTCTGGTCTCTGGATTCTGCAGGTTTCTGTTCCAGTTAGCAAACCAGTAAAGTCCGGAGCCGCTCTCAAGTCGCACTGGGAACTCTGGGAGGAGAAACTGATCTGCTGTGAATGACGTCAAGTTATACAAAATAACGCTGCCGCGGCTTCCGGTTACGCATTTCAAAATAAAAGCCAAACCGGCGTAAACTGTTTCCGCTTCTTCACCAAAATAAAATCCACTTCAAGGAGTGTGTGGAAAGAAAATCGGGTCAGAAGTGTTGTAGGTGTGTCCAAAAGACATTTTGTATGAGTACATTCAAATGCATTAAAAAAAATTGAATTTAAATGTCTAAACATGTTTAATATCTAAAGGAAGAGATTTAATTTTTGAATCTGAAAGGATTTCTAAAGCTGTGCATGAAAATTAAAAAGATTTGCACAAAAAAATCTAATGTTTGAGTTCATAAAGAAGAATGACAGAAATTTGATTTTACAAAAAAGGTGTGAAGTTACAAAAATGGTTTGTAGCTACACATCAAAAGGTTGCAGTAACAAAAAAATGCAGTTTCAAATAAATGGTTTAAAGCTAAAAAAAAATTAAAAAAATAAAAATTAAAAAAAAGTTTTAAAGTTACACACCAAAGCTGTGCATATATTTTGCATTCACAGATAAAAGGTTTGATGTTACAAAAATAGTTTGCTGCAAGGAAAAAAGTTAGAAGTTACAAAAAAAGTTTGACGTTATGCATTAAAGGTTTGCAATAGCAGATAAAAGGTTTGTTGTTACACATCAAAAGTTTGCAGTAACAAAAAACTAATTTCTAATTTGTGCTAAAGGTTTGAAGTTACAAATAAAAGGTTTGCAGCCAAAAATAGGTTTGCAGTTTCACGCCAAAGGTTTGCATGAAAGGTTGCAGTCACAGATAAAAATCTTGCTGAAATTATTTGCTGCTACGAAAAAGTGGCAACGTGACGAAAACGTGTCCTCACAGCGGACTGTGGACGCCGTAGCACGAGGTTTAATCTGTGTAACAGCAGCAACTGAAAGTCTGCTGATCTGGCAGAGACTTACCCAACGTGTCCCATACATGTTTCTAAAATTTGAGGACGTTTCTAGAATTTCTGGGATTTTTAGGACATGTGTAGGTTTTTAGGAAATCTCTAAATTTTTAATAATTTTTAGGAATTTAGGACGTTTCTAGAATTTCTTAACATTTCTTGGATTCTGGGATAAATCTGAAGTGAGATTTTTCTTCCTCATCTGGCAGATCAGACGCAGTGAGACTGAGTGCAGAAGAACCCCAATTAGCGGTTAGCTGATTGATTTTAACCCTTTGAAACCTGGACCAGATTTAGGGCCTAATATTGCTGTTTTCTGTAGTTTTACTGTCGCTGTCAAACTTCGCACAACTGGATCTTCAGTTAGCGCAAGACCGAGCGCCGGGGTCTGATCCAGGCGCAGGGACCTTATGGGTGCGCTGAGACTCAGGACGCCCATGTCGTCCTGATACTAATACTGAGAACTCTGAGCCGTGAGTGGACACTGCGTCCTGTCCTCTGTGAGCAGTAAGAAGCTGGACAGTTTCCTCTTCGCTGCCCAAACAACAATCAGAGCCGTGCAGACAGGAAACAGGAAGCGCCTGAGACAATACAGTGCGGAGAGGATCCGGAGTCCAGCTGCATTTTTCAGGCACCAAAGAAGAAGGAAGCAGTCGCACATAAAGTTTCCTCATCACTGCAGGAAAAACACCCTCAGCAGCCGCCTGCAGGAACTCACTGCGGCACTGAGAGAGCCCGGCGACCTGCAGACGTTTTCAGCAACCTCGGTTTTACTTCTCATTTCATCCTGGACGTTTATTTTTAACTCCGCGCAGACTGGAGGCTCTCTGACACGAATTCACCGTCACACAGCAGAAAATCAAATCTGTCAGGCCTTCTGTGACTTTTAGGAGCAATTTAACATACAATTTTCACACAAAGCATGAAAACGACTGTAGAGCAGTGATACTTAACTTATAGCTCACGGGCCAAATCTGGCCCCCCACAGGGCGCCTGGTGGCCCCTCAACCCTTTTCTAGTTCACAATAAAAATAAAGTGATTCTCACTGGGAATTGTGTTTGTAGTTTTAGTCTCCATACGGTGTCAGAGTGAATAAAACAGCATCAAAATAGAGCTTGTTGATCAAAAAAGTGCCTGTGGAGGATCCCCCACACCCCCGACAGAGGTCCTACATAAGACCCTGATGTCCTAAAATCCTAGAAAGGTCCTAAAATCTGAGAAATGTCCTTAAATCTTTAAGAAATCCTAAAATCTGAGAAATGTCCTTCAATCCAAGAAACATCCCAATATCCGAGAAATATTCTACAATCCTGCAAATGTCCTAAAATCCTAAAAATGTCCTCAAATCCTAGAAAAGTCCTAAAATTTTAGACATGTCCTAACATCTTAGATATGTCTTAATAACCCAGAATCATCCTAAAATCCTACAAATGTCCAAATATCCTAGAAACACGTGCGGGACTCTGTGAGTGGCCCCTGGCCTCCTGCCGTTTCACAAAAGTGGCCCCTAAACAAAGCAGCTTGAGTGTCTCTGCTTTAGAGAAGAGTTTGTCGAACATCTTAAACTGTGCTGCAGATGTTCCTCTGGGTGCGCAGGCGTCCTCTCACCTGCTGGTCAACATGTTCAAACAGCTTTAGCGCCATCATGTGGTCTGATAAAGTTAATCACTCACAAACTGCTGCAGCTTCTGTCATCAGCACAAAGCTCAGAGGACGTTTCGTTTACTCGCTGTTTTTTATTTCAGACTTTTATTCTGTAAAAGCTTCTAAAGCTGCTTTAAATACACAAATTAGGAGAAATGATCGTGGAATCAGTAACTTTTAAACAGCTGAATTTGATTCATGTTGAGGAGCTTTAAA
>NW_024622943.1:0-2449 GCF_008729295.1 Plectropomus leopardus
AATGGGGTGTCTGCTTTACAAGGTGAGCAGTCATCTCCTAAATATTTTTGAATGATTGAGTTTTTTGGGTGTGTTTTTTCTGCATTGGGTACTTTTACTTTCCATACTTTAACCTTTTGAAAACTGACTGGATTGATATTGGTTTTCTTGTCCTACTGTCAGACACCTTTCATAAGCATTTAAGGCAGTAAAACATGAGCAACTTTGATTTTTTTTTAAATAGGATAAAAGGCAATAATTAACTTGGTATGAAATGTTCTGCTAATTACCAAAAAATTATGAAAGGTGACAAGAAAGTGACCCTAGCTAAAACCACAGCTTAAAAAGGAGAAATATACAGGAAAAATGATCAAATAACCAGAAAAAGTATATCAAAAACATATTTATAGTATAAATTTATAATATTGTAATTATGCATTCAAAATAAGATTAAAGAAAATAATATAATATTTTACATTCATTATTTTTATTTTATTTTAGCTTTTTTTCAGACCATCTCCTGTTTTTCTATTATTTTTTCTTTGTCTTTTGTTAACTTCATTGAATTTTGGCACTTTTCTTTGCTCATTTTTGGGTAATTTCATGTCAAGTTTGCTTAGGTTTCAAAGGGTTGAATACATTTTCCTGATTAAACTTATTTAATTTTTCGTAAGATATATTTCCAGTGGAGGACTTTTACTTTTAACAGAGTATTTTCCCCAGGTGGTATTAGTACCGTTATGCAGAGGAACTGTATATCTACCACTGATACATAGCTTCATGTAACAATACTGTGAAGAGGGGGTGTGCTTGATTCTGATTATGGTAAAGTATGACAACAGCCCATAATTACAGCCATGTGTCTTACAGCCACTCTTCAGGAAAGGCTTCGGTGGCATTTCATTACTCACGCTGAAACAGCTAAAGGGCCTTCCTCAAATTGTCGCCTCAAAGTTATAAAGTTGGACACACACTATTGTCTAAAATATAAATACGCCGCACACTGCACAGATTCTGACGCACACTGACAGACAAACACTAACTGTTACCTTCAGCTGCCGCCACGTGGAGGGCCGTTCTGGAGTCGTAGTCCCTCTGCTCCATGTCTATGGATGACAGCGCAAACCTGCACACACAAAGGTCGGGTCATTAACTTTATAAAGACCTTCAATAATCACATTCTTTACTAAAATATCATGTCTTATCAGCCAATATAACAGTTAAGGATTAAAACACAGTGACATTGTCCCCTGGACTGAAATGCTGTAGTGTTGCCTTTTTCCCTCAAAATATATGCCACTCAAGGCTCTCACACCTTTTTCACAGACAAAATTTCAAAACTTTTCCATGACTTTTCAAGGACCCATAATTACTTCTTTTCTCGCCAAACCTGACAGTTTTTTAAAAACATATCAGAATCAACTCTATACAAACAGAATTTGATCTTTTTCCTTCTTCTTTTTTTATCTTTCGGGATAAAGTCATACTACTACGCAAATAAAGGTACAATTACAAGAAAGTTTTGAGAAAAAAATGTGATATGAACTTGTAGATATCTGAGAATAAAGCTGTTATATTATGAGATTAAACTTGCAAATCTATGATTAAAAAAACCTGTAAACTGCAAACATAATTTCAGCTAGATGGTGTACATGAGTGGAGAGATGGGACACTGGGAGATAACTAATACACTCACATGATGGATAAAAAAAAACCTTGTTATGCATAAGCACATATTACAGCATGTTAGAGTTATGTTGACAGCTACAGGAAGATATTAGGCGGATTATACCCACAAGATTACTCTGAAAACTTCATTACACAAAACAAAATCTGATGGTGTCATTATTCTACAGCCATGTCATTGTGCAATAAACATTTACTTAGTCAGGTTAGAGCAAAGACATATCTATTTCTGCTTTTTATTTTATAAAGCAAATGATTCAAGCATTCATGCATGAACTCAAGGATATGTGTGAGTTTGCAACACTTTGTGTAAAAGTAAGGTTTGTTTCTTACATGAAAACTGTCATGCAGCTGAGAGACAACAGGACAAATGTCCTGTCTGTTAGTGTAAGTAATAAGAAATACGACCAAATCTGGTTACTATTTTACTGAGGGATATATAGTATATAAATGTTTAACAGTACACACAGTTTTCAGAATGGACTCCTCTGCGTGACAAAAGTAAAATAAGCCTGATTTTTGGGGGGGATAATACGAGTTAGTACATATTAAAAAAACACAAGAGTGGGTTGTTTACCTCCTCAGTGCGGAGACGTCTCCGGTGTAGGCAGCAAACAGCAGGTTGATGACAGACTTGACCTGTGGACAGGGATGGACAAAAAGAGAAAACATTTGCAGAAGGACCAAAAAGTCATCTTTTTTTCACTTCTGGTCCTCCAACTGCAGCAGCTATAAGAAATACGACCAAATCTGGTTACTATTTTACTGAGGGACTAATGAGTAT
>NW_024622944.1:0-1503 GCF_008729295.1 Plectropomus leopardus
CTCCCAGAACTTCTCTCCCGCTGTGCCCAAATCACACCCACGCTGCCTTGCTTTGTTCTTGTCGCTGTGTGGTTCCAACACAGACCCATCTGGACTGATCCACCTGCAGAACTAAAACAAAAATGAAATGAAAAGACACAAAAAGAATCACAAAAAGCTACTTTACATCTGATTAATTTTCCTTGCGTGCTTGTGTGCTTTTAGTCTGAGTTGGGCATTTCTCTTGACTGAAAAAGCCATGGTCTGAAATTATTTTCCTATATTGGCTTACCTGTAGTCAGAAGATGCTTACTATGTCTGGATGGTTTCCTTCCAAGAAAAAAAAGAGACAATGAAAACTTAAAAAAAGAGAAATGTAATGAATTAAAAGCTGTATTTGAGATATTGTGGCTTACTATCCCATCGTTTCCCGTTCCTAGCACGGCATCTCATCCACATGATTGAAGGGAATGGGCTTGGTCAGCTGGTCTCCACTCCCTGCTCCCCTCCCCACCACCACCACCTCCTCCACCCTATTTCACAGAAAGGAGGAAATCGTAATACTTGACAATGTTCTTTTTTGGTTTTTAAGTTCTGTTTAACAAACTGTTGAGTAAAAGTGTACCAGTTACAGTTTTTGTTTTCTTTATTTTTGACCTGTAGCCAGCTTGTATCAGAATACTTTCAGAATGAAATTGAAAAAGAACAATACTCACACTATCAATCTGTTATAGAGTGTATATTGTATTAACACTGAAGCCAAACTGGCTACTTTTAACATATTGTTAAGTAATATTAAATCTTGTCTTTCTTTTTTGAAAGATGGAATACAGTAGTATGGCAGGATTATGCGTCTTGTGTCAAATCTTATTTCCTACATGCAGTAGAGTTTTCTAATAAGGGACATGGACACATAAAACTACACATACATATGTAAAAAAAAAATAGTTTGAAATTTTGGGGAGATAAGCCCATTCGCTTACTGGTGGAGACTTGGATAAGAAGATCAATAGCACGCTCTTATCTGTCCTAGAAATTGAGGCCTAAAGCTCGCAGCCAATTAGCTTAGCATGACTAGGCTCAGCTAACCAGCAGATCACTATTTAATATGTAACATTTGGTTTGTTAAATCTGTTTAGAAAAAAAACATGAAAAAAAACAAAAACGTGCTGTTTTACTAAGTTTCTTGAAGTCTCCGCCAGTTGCCTGGTAACCGTTTAAGGCTCAAACACACCAAACCGACATTAAAGACTTAGTAGCAGCGAAGGCTGACTGTTGCGTCCGCTCATGTCACTTGTGTCTCATCCCAAACATTGCACCTCACCAGACTGCAGAGACGAGCTAACGGCCATCTAAGCGTGTATGTTCTACACTTGCATGAGAGGAAAAAACTCTCAAACCAGCAGGTGGTAGAAGTCTTTATCATTAAACTGGGTGGTAAGATAGATTCAAGATGCTAGTTATCCACTCGGCAGATAAAAACACAACCAGATGTTAAAATACTAAAGAATACTTATCATGCAC
>NW_024622945.1:0-1509 GCF_008729295.1 Plectropomus leopardus
CCATTACTGATGTTAAAAATTTATCTATGGTGAGGCCATATATGAGAAGCCCATAGAAAACGACCACACAGGAAGTTTGTTTGTATAGTATAGTGCTGAAGAGGGCTTGAAAGTCAGGAAAAAAAGAGTGACATGTCTTTCCATGGGAATATCTTTGGCATCAGTGATGTCATGTGTTGTAAAATCATAGTCTTTAAAGTGTTAAAATATTAACATCTGAATGTTAGACATAATAAAGTGTGCTGAAGTGGCCATTTGTTTTAAAAGAAACCATCATCCATCTCTCCTTCACTCTCTTCCTCTCTTCCAATGTCATCTCTGACAAATTAGATTTAATCTGCTGTCTGTTTGGGGAAATGGATTATGTCTCAGCATTCAGCAGATTGATGTTCAGGAAGACAAAAACATACTGTATTTTTTAAAAATTATATTTATATTCAGTCTTTAATCTATTCCTCTGTCCATCTTGTTTTCTTTAATGCTTTTCTTTTTTCATTCTGTCCATTTATGTCTTTTTTCCCACCTGTCCATCTCAGTCTCATCTCACTGTTATTAAGGCTGTAAGGTGTGTTTGTTTATTGACTGTTTCATCTGTTGTACAGCATGCTATTTAATTAATAAAAACATAAAACTCGCTGTCTTCTCTATCGCTCTCTTACACACACACATACACCCACAGGTGAGACAGCCACATGATGACAGCGTGGGTCCTCGGGCTTCAGTCTCATGACTCAGCTCAGCAGCTGATGACAGGCTGGAAGCTGTTATCATGTGGCTGTTCTCTCTTGTTGCGCTCCACTGCTCTCCGCTGCACCGTCATCTTGTCTAACATGCACTGTGGTGACGGACACCATGTTCGGGCTGCGCCATAACAGCAACATATCCTGTCCTGATGATTATTTTCACTGATATTTCGGTTGCGTGACATGATTGCTTACATGTAGTTGTTAACGTTCTCATTGGTGACCTTATGTGGAAAAAGTGACGCACTATAGCTTTTGTTGTTCCTCACAGATTAAGAGCTAAAGAATAATCAGATTATTATCAACTAGGGATGTAACAATTCACTCAACTCATGATTCGATAAGATTCACAATATTGGGTTCACGATCCGATTTTCTCACGATTTTTTTTTAAATACAAAATGAGATTACAGAAAAATTATGGAAAAATTATACAAAATACTGCATTTTCTCTTCTTTTCTGTATCAAATTAAACAATCCCTTTCTATTTCTGAGGTGGGGTATAAATGCAAAACACAAACTATGAATGCATTTCTGGACATTCACAATGTCCCCTGCTGTTAAAAAAAGCTTTCACTGGGACAGAGGTGGCTGCTGTGGAAAGGTTTGCTTTTTCTAAAAGGGGAAAGCAGAGGGGGCAAGTTTGAAGAACTAAGGTGGCCATTTCTCTCTCACGGGTGATAAGTTGGGCTCTTCTATTGGTGGCGCTTGGTTTGGCCGTGTAGTTCTTCAGGAGTAACGTGTGAAGGCGGGGCTGACCGGAGC
>NW_024622946.1:0-5246 GCF_008729295.1 Plectropomus leopardus
TTTAACCTTTAAGCTGCACAGAGGTCAAATCCTCTAATCCTGAAGGGGAATCTTCTAAATCAGAAGATGAGAAGCCATAATGCCAAAATTAGTTGCTCATGTGTTAGTGTAGCTCTCACTCTCATGATACTTTCCCAACCTTGTCCGGGGCTCTTGTCTGGTTTCTGCTGAAGCTGTATAAACGTGGGGTGGGGGCTTGGGGAAGGGGGCACACACAGGGCACAACAGGGGATTTGGAGGGTCTCAAAACAGAAAAGTCTGAGCATCAAACACTCAATTTTCTGAATTCTGGTGAATTGTTTTGGACCAACTTTTGCCTTTGCCTCCGCATTGATTTATGGTGTAAATGTCTTTCACTTCGACAAAGTGTAAGTCCTCTGCTACTTTCATGTATTCATTGAAGCGGACAAATACACGTGGTTCTTTGACCTCCCTGCCTGGTTGTGACGACTGAACCTCCTTGTTTGTTTGCTGTGTGTTTGTTTGTTTTGGATTTGTTTTTCAATTTATTTCCATTTGTTTGCTTTATTAAAAAAATCATCCAAATATTATATATTGTATTTTTTCAATACCTTACACACAAATATTGAAATATGTATGAAAGGTATTTGGTGTCACTGCAAGCCATGGGTATGGCTCAGCACACAAATACATCTACTGCCATAAACGTTGGGCCAATCATCATGAAACTTGCAGAAAATGGGCACATAATTACCTTAAACCTACTCTGAAAATTTAATTCACATCAACCCCACAGAAGGCGCCACAAGTGCAAAAAATGGGATGCCATATCACTGATCAGACTATCAATCAGAAATTGTTTTTCAACCAGTGCCAAACATGCTTTTGCCTGCTACAAAATTTGGCTATATATATCAATGACAATTTGTCCAAAACATCACCAAACTTGACTAAAGCTATTAAATCATGCCCCCAAAATGTTTTTGCAATTGACCAACAATGGTGTCGAAAAGAGCACAGCTTTAAACAGACTTTTGTAAATGATATTCCTCATGCAGGTTAATGCAGAAACTGTCAGAACTGCAGAAAAGATCTTGATCCCTTGCAGCTTTCTGCTTCTAACAGTCCATGTTAGCTAAAACCTCCAAATAGCTGCTATGGTAACCCTTTGAAACCTAAACAAATTGGCTTTATTTCTTTAAAAACAAGGAAAAAATTAAAGCATAAATGACACAAAAATGTAAAAAAATTAAAACAACAACAACAAGGAAATGCTTTGAAAATTATAACTTTGTAAAATAATTTTGGATTACGTATATATGATAATTATAAATCATGTCTTCACCTAGCTTTTTCTGTTTTCCCCTTAAAAGATTTCCTTAGTTTTTAAAAAATATTTTCTCTAAATCTCAATCTGTGGAACATTTCTTACCAAGTTGCTTATTGCCTTTTTCCCATGTTACTGAAAGAAACTGCACCAATTTGCTAAAAGTTCAAAGGTTTAAATACTTGTGAAAGGCGTCTGAAAGCAGTACAAGAAAAGGGATGTCTCCTCAGGTTTCAAAGGGTTAAGGGTTGAGTTTGTGATCATAGTTTATCAGGCAAAACAGGATACAGAAATTCACACTGACTTAATCACATATCAAGCAATAGTAATAGATGAATCAAGTCTGACTCTTCATTGGCTGTCTATGATTAGTTGGAAAAGTGTCAAACAAAACTGCGCTGAATGGCAGATAAAAGGCTTCTTGATTGGTTGGAGGCCTTTGATCCTTCCAAACTGTGCTAAGAGATGACACACTCACTACATCAAAGTTTTTATACAGAAAAAAGTGCTTATGTATGTGGTTGGCTGTGAGAGAGCTTAGAATGTTTTAGTTCTCTCTCTCTCTCTCACACACACACTCAGATAAAACCACACACACACACACACACACACACACACACACACACACACACACACACTTCCTCTTCCCCTGGCATGATGCTCAGTCTTTTCTAAAACCGCAGCAGGATATTTTTTCTGTTTCTCCATATTGCTTTATAATAAAGAGCTAATGAAGCATGCTGAAGAGAAATGCAAAAGCAGCAACAAAGCAATATTCTGCTGGCTGAGACATCCCAAAAAAATAAACCTCCGTAGTAAACAACTATGACCTGTTTAGCAGAGACAGGAGGAGAAAATAGAAAAACCCGTATGGAAATGAGAGGAGGAAACATATGTAAACACATGCACATACCCACGTACTAATGCACAGACGTATGGACGGACACATCAGCATCATACACGCACACGCTCACGCACATGCTCGCTCACACGCTCGCTCACGCACGCGCGCGCACACATACACCCGCGCACACACACACACACACACACACACACACACAGACACCCACGTATACACTGACACCCAGAGAAAGCTGCTGCTCTCTGTGTGATAACCCCAAACACACTTTCATCAGCCAAATGCTTTGATCCCCCACACACCCCTGCACTCTCTTTCTGAGCACGCTCAGACAGCTCATCGACCGCACTCTTGAATACTTTATGACAGGAATATGAACATTTTTGAAGTTTTCAAGCACTGTGGAGGAGAAGGAGATGAGGAAGAAGCCGAAGATGAGGAGGAAAATGGAAGGGTGAGAAAACAGCTCAGAGGAGTGGCAGGGGTGGGGGGTTGGGTGCATGCCTTCCACCTTTTATTCCTGCTGCAAATTAAAGAGCTCATATTCAGAGCTGCTTTGTGCACGTGTTTCCTGCTAAAGTGTGATTAGTTGCCATCTGGTTAGGGATCCATCTCACAGAAAATCATCTCCCAGCGAGCTCATCAGCTGCCAACAGGCTTCTTCTTTACATCAAACACAGGCAACCAGAGGAGCTCACATTCTGCAGGTATTCAGAGCACACACACCACAGCAGCTCAGCTCACACACTGCTGCCTCATACATGTATGGAGAAAGACAACTAATATATACTGCTTCATATAATAAGGACTGTACCAAGAGATTGCATTGGAATGATGAGGCATGCTGTAATAATCTGTTGAATAAAACACAGTAAGAGGCTACATCTTTAACTGTGAGATGAAATATTTCATGCAGAAAGTGATCATTAATCCTGCTGCAGTTATTCCCATGTAACTTTAGAGTTGGTTTCTGATGCTTCCCCTTCCAGGTTCATAAAAAATACACATTTTTACAATGAATAGCAATAATAAAAGTTATGATCACACAACCAAGTGTTCTGCAAGTGTTTTGCAGTTTACCCTTTGAATCCTGGAGCTGCATCACTTTTATTGTGCTGCATTCAGACACCTTTCACAAGCATTTTAAACAAATCAAATCCGTGTATCATTCGTTCAATTAATATTCAACTGAGAATCAAAAAACAAGAAATTAAGAAACGGGTCATTTTCTGTCTTTTCCTTTTTGAAATGAAAGCAAATAAATTAAAATTACCTTTACTTTTTCCCTATCCAGTTTGTTAATCAGGATTGAATAAAGGAAAGCTGAAATACAGGTCACGGGCCGAATTTGATTTCATTATTTAATTCGTCTGATCTGCATGACCCGTGAGTTCGTATTTTTGATGCTCCGAAATGAGTGTCAGAGGATTCTGTGTTCAGCACGGACCCAAGTGAAAAGGGCAGGTATCGGACAGAGAGGGCGGTGCATGGCTCAATATATGCGGTAAGTTTTCTTGTTTGTTTAGGTCTACAGTTAATAAAGCTGGCCCAATGTACCATGCATAGCCTACTGCCTACGAATTAAAACGTTGATTAAATGGCGATTTCTCTCCTAACGGACGGGCCAATCTTATGGACGCAAGTTCATGAGTGGCTATCTGTCTTCATTGGAAATGCGTGCAGGAGAGGGTCGAGTAGGAAAAATTGTCAAAGACATTCAGAATAACAGATAAACAGAATAACAGACATTAAACGGAGCAAAGTGCTGTTATACTTGGCTCCTGTGATGTTCCTTGTTGTAAATGTATGTAAATATTGTAGTCTAATGTGACAAAGATGGGACCTTCATTAATCATAAAAATGTAACCTACATTGCTCCATTTATTGTCTGTTATTCTGTTTACCTGCCGTCGGAAATCAATCACGTTTCATTCATAGGCAGTAGGCTATGCACGGAACATCAGGTCAGCTGATTAACTTTAGACCTATACAAACAAGAAAACTTACCACATATATTGAGCCATGAACTGCCCTCTCCAGCTCTCTGTCCGATACGTGCCCTTTTCGCTTGGGTCCATGCTGAGCACACTATCTGTAAACTAAACTGTCCCCAGTCACATCTCTCCATGGATCTATGATAAATCTGGATACAGCCATGTGGGCGGGGCCTCATTCATTCCTATGAGAGCTGCGCAGCGAAGCAGAAGTGACTTACGACAACCGAATACGGCCGAGTGTACCCGAGCATTGACTCCGACTCACTGGCTCGCTCACACAGATGACCCGAGTGCTTGAAGCGAACAGTGCTGGTGCACGAGCATTTCTCTCGTAGTAGCTTAGCTTATTAGCAACAGCAGCTAATCGGCGGAATAACGACAGCGGTGCTATGGGTTTTAATATTTACGTGATTATCAGATAATAGTACATCTATCTCTCTTTACACACACACACACACACACACACACACACACACACATACACACACATATACATACAGCTCATCAGGGAATCATATCGTAATCTTGACTGGAGAAATCAAATTAACAGAATCGGAATGTCTTATGCCCATAAAAGGGTAATAAAAGGTGATGCCTTGTAATATTGCCCCGTGTTTTATTACACAGCTCAACTTTTAAAAATACTACGTTCTGTACCTTTTAATAACTGTCACTAGAGCTCCGCGCTGCTCACTGATAACCGGTAGTTTGAATACAGACCGCAGACTGTATATGGGGTCTCTAATACAGACATGGTAAGACGTCCATATTACAGGCTTTACAGCCAACAGCATATGGATGTGTTGTAAGATAGTAAAAATGATGAATTATGATAAAAAATATCCATTAATACTGCCGGCACAAAGCCTGTGCTGTGTCAGGGACTCCGAGAGTTACATGCGCGGTAGAGTGGAGGTATGCACGTTCATTTTATGTCTGGAGAAATACAGAATTCCAAATCTTGATTCGGAAAATAGAGCATTTTACGTCTGTAGGACTTAATGTTTTTAATTATGGCTATTTAAAAATGCGTTCTGAAAAGTCAACATGTCTCAAAAATAATTAGCCAGTGATTTAAGGAGGTCTCTTTCTCAATGTTAAC
>NW_024622947.1:0-4010 GCF_008729295.1 Plectropomus leopardus
TCCAAAATATAGGGACAAGAAAATAAATTGTAAATACATTTGTTTAAAAATATATAAAATCCTTTTTTATTATAATTTTAGATGGTTTATTGAATACGTAATGTAGGGTATGGAAGCTCATTTTGGAAAATGACTTAGTAAGTCAAAAATCAAGGTTGAGAAATGGTTTTACTTTTAAAAAAAAAATAAAATAAAATTCATAGCAAATATGCAATTAAACAATAAGTCAAACTTTTACTTATTTCCAAAAACATTGGAAAAAAGGCAATGAGCATCTTGGTAAGAAATGTTCCACAAATTGCAAGTTATTAGCAAATTTATAAAATTATTTTTAAAAAATCCTTAAAATGTCTAGGGGGAAAAAAAGCAAGGGGAAAACTGTGTTTTTAATTATCATAATTACATATTTAAAATAATGTTACTGAATTATACATTTCTAAGCACATTTTCCAGGTCGTTTTCTTGTTTATTTGTATTTTATTTTTCAACTAATTTTCAGGTAATCTTGTGCCTCTAACAAACACAAGAACACAAACTTATTGGTTCTTAATTTCTTAATTTCTACATTCATTCAATGTAGCGAAAAATATTATTTATTAAAAAAAAATGCTCATGTTGTAGGTCTACCTACCTCCGGTGCTCAGCGGTTCATGAATCAAACCCACCCGTGTTAGCATCACTGCTAGGCGGAAGGTGTAAGCGAGACTGTCCCCGCCCGGCTGGAGGGGAAGAGGAAACAAAGTACTCTGAGTGGTTATTGGAATACTTAAAATAGACAGTAACGTCCCCGTGAAACTATTAAAATCTGTGTTTTCGAGTCGCCTTCATAGTTTCTTTGTCGAAGTTGAAGTTAGCATCCGGCTAAACTGCTAGCTAAACTACCGTTAGCTGCGACCAACGATAAAACCTAAACTCTGAAAGCATTTAACCTACCAAACAAACCGTCAACGTTATTTATAAATAGCTCAATAAATCAACGAAAGGTTACAGAGGAGTTTCGGCGCTTCGATGGAGTGCTGTTACCGTTAAATGTGGCTATATTTACCGGTCTGGAGCTTTATTTACCGAGAGTTTACATCCTTCGACGGTTGGTGCAGGTGTTACAGCGAAAACCGTGACCCGTTAAATTCTGTGACTCTATTGAAACAAACACGATTAAACAAACGTGGTCAAGTGAAAACTTTTTGAACGATCTAAAAAAATCCGAGTGAGGTTTAAATGATGTTAAAAACGTATGCCAAAAAAATAAAGTGACGTTTTATTTCTCTGGTAATTACTAATCAGGTCACAGGATGTAACGGGTATCATAATTTCTCATAACACCAGTGTTTCACTGCTGCAAACTCCGCCCACCCAGAGGGAGCCTTATCTCCGGTTAAACGCGGCTGTCTAAACTAGTGCACCCTTTGTTTTAAGACAAAAGATGACGTCATTGTCTCACGAGCTCCTCCTTACCATGAAAACATGTTTTTTTAGTATTTTTTTCCACCTTAACTTTATTCTGTCGGTGTCCTCCTGCAGCACTGACTACACGCATATGTAATAAATATAATATGTTATATTAAAAGTAGTTTTAATGGGTTTTATGTGATAATTAAGGGATTTTGAGGACTAAACACTCGTCAATATATACTAAAAATAACCTGATTTGTGCCTCTTATTTTGCAGCTTTTTTAATTAAATTGCATTTTTATTGTATTTGACTATTTTGGAAACACTGAGGATTATCCGAGACAACCACGGTGTGAAATTAAGGTTAAGAGAATAAATCCAATTTATGACATAATATGGCTGTTTTATATTTACCATTTTAATGTATTATGTAATAATCAGAAATGGCAATTTTGTCAAAATCAGGTGGTAAAATAAAAGTATTAATTATCAATTATCATGATTTTTGTTTAATTGTTGTTACAAAATAGGTGGTCAAAATTGTGCTTTAGTAAATCCCTGAATTTTCAAAATTGAAGTATCTGTAATGCTATTTTCATTTACACCCCTAAAAAATAAAATAAAATAAAATAAAAGTATAATTTTGACTTTGAAATGCTGAATTTTCCCAAAAGGAGATAGCTTTTATTTTGTGCACACATGTTCATTATTTTGTGGGAACAAGTTATTATTTCATTTTAGGATTTTATGGGCTACATAAAATTTGTCAACATTTAGATTTTTTTAAATCAAAGTTACAAAGTGACAGTTAAGTAGTGTGAAGTAATAACTTAAAAAGGTAAGATTAAAAAAAACCCATCAAAGTCAAAGTTGTTTAACCAGTCAAGTCTCATTAAAGTGCTGGAGATGTCAGTATAAAAAGTTGCAGATAAAAACCAAATCAGACTAAAAAAATAAAGAAATAAACATAATAAGAGACATTTAACAAAAAGTCATTTACTACAAAAGTCACAAAAATATTCACTTAGATTCATCAGTTTGGCAGATTATTCCAGTGTTTAGAGCAGAAAACATCATGTTTCTCTCCGTCCTGCCGACAATCATAATAAGAGTCATAGTTTTTAGATAGCGAGACAAATGTTTTACTTTTTTGGTCAAAGTTGTGAAATATTAAGTCAAACTTTAACTTTGTAAGTATAAGTGTTGAATAAAAAGACTAATATTTATCACAAATACTTTCATTTTACTGCAATAAAGTTTATTAAACGCAAATGAATTCAAGAGCATGTGAGCAGAAAGCACACTGAAGCTAAAAATAAAACTAAATTTTAGACCTAGATTTTGAAGCACCCTCCATCAAAAAACAAGGAATGAAAAGTTGGCGTCCTTAATAAGCGGGTTTCCATTACAACATTGCCGTAACCATGGTGATGCAGCTTTATTATTATTGCAGCCACCGCACTAGCCGTCATCATCTCCAATTAAAGACGACGTAGGCGTGTTATGGAGCCATAATGGAAAGGCGAGCCCCTTATACGTGGGAGCGACCACGTATGAGGGATTTCTGGGAGGTGATAGTTCACAATTTCACAGAGGAATTGTGAATTCAAAACTAATTAATAATCCACTCAACCTTTGAAGAGGTACGTGATGCAGTTACGCCTCTTGTAGTGCACCTGAAATACACCTGAATTACCATCTCATGTGGGCATAAAAACTTTTTAGCCACAAATGGGAGTGTTTTCGAAATTGATGTGTTTCCATTTGGCGTATTTTTTATTCGCAATTTCAATTTTAAAGGTTAATGGAAATCAGACGACTGGCAGCGTTTCAACATGACGCTGTCCGGTGGCGTATCGTATGGCCGTGGCAGGTTCCATCTGGCTGCGGTATCAACTGACGCCACCTTTCGGCGTATTGTATTGCCATGCTATGTGCTGTCCAGCTGACTGGTGGCGTGTTATAACTGCAAAAAGTACCGTCTGGCTGTGTTACTAACTGATGCTGCCCGGTGTCGTATCATACTGCCGTGGAAAGAAACTTTTGGCGGCTGCGTCTTATGCAGAAATCACTAACAAAGTGGTGGTATTTGACGGTAATTATTTCTTTTTAATTGACGGGTTTCCATTAGGTATATTTTTTATTCTCAGTTTTGAGGGTTAATGGAAGCCCGCCGACTGATCGTGCACACATGATCGCTCTGTGTCCAATAAGCAGCTTCCTGTCTGCACTCTCTGTAAATAAACACGCGTCGCAAAGATCTGAGCTGTTTTATTGCTGCAGAAGAAGAAGTTCTGATCGGTCCTGAATCAGATGAATCCTCTCCGGATGTCTGCGGCTCGTCCTCCCATCGGTCGCTGTCTCAGGGGTCGTCCGTCGAGGACTCGTTGCGGGCCGATGGGGTCGTAGCGAGGGCGGGGGAGGATGCGGGGCAGGCCCGGCCTCTGGTCGTACTCGCCCCCGATGATGCCGGGCAGCGGGGGGTGGAGGGGGACGGGGACGGGGATGAAGATGTCCCGGGGGTTTGGGTGGAGAGGAGGGAGGGAGCGGTGACGAGCGTGCCGGAGCTCGCGGCGGATCTTATAAAACCTTTTGTAAAGCTGGAGAGAGAAATCAAA
>NW_024622948.1:0-2579 GCF_008729295.1 Plectropomus leopardus
TGCACACTAAACCCTGGGTCAGAGCCAGGTGAGACTGAGCACAGCAGCCACTGCTCTTTTTAAATTAGGTCTATGTTTTACAAAAGTGGTACAAGATGACATTAAGAAACGTGTATATAACAAAGCAAGATAGCAAAGGAAAGTGTGTATTTTTGCACTGCAAACGTTTTGATTTACAACCAGCTCATCTACTGAAATTTGTTGCAGGTCTCGTCGAGAATACTGGGAAAAACTTTTGCCTGCTTCTGGACGTCCCAAATGCCCCTCCATGGCCACGCCAGCTGATAAATAAGAGGAAGGATAATCAATAGCTAGAATCAAACATACCAACACAATCATGTCTCTACTGTAATACATTCTCTATGGCAATAATATGACTGCGTCTCATTACTAATATGTCTGATCAGATAGATACAAGGTACAAGTTAGATTTATTTATTTACATTTAAAAATTGAATTTCAAATTTGTTAAATCTTTTGACATCATTGACATGACATTTACATGTCAGATGACATTTATACTGTGAAATCACTAAATGAATGACAACTTTTACATGAAAACAACGCTGATATTTTTATTAATAACTTCATGTATTAGTTGTAAAACATTCTCGTAAGCCTGTCATTTTTATTGTCAGATTGCAGAAATGTGCTGCTACATTTTTTCTGTTTAATTTTTTTTAAACTCTCCAATATTTCTTACAGTGTTGATTTGTTAAAAAGCGATGCTATTTTTTCGTTATTCAGACATGTCTGTTTAAAGTGGAAAGGAAATTGCAAGTGAACTGGTCCAACTTTTATATGCAATGTACAAATAAATCAATCACTGCCTAACAGTGCATCACTTACTCCTTTACATACATTCACCTGAGTTTTCATTTCAAATCTCATTAATGTGTGACAAGTCTGACCAATGGATTGTTGTCTTGGGTTGGACTGGTTTTGAAATGTGTTACATTTTGGGGGTTGAAGATAAAAAGGGCACGGAGAGATTGGACAGGATGGCTCTGTATATATGCCTTTGTATATAGTATATATATATAGAAATATATACACACGTCATACATACACATACACATATACATATTCAGTTTGAGTTTACTGGAATCAGCGAATGCAAGACAGTAACATTTGAGTGTTTGTGAAAGCAGGGAGCAGAGTCTTCCTCTCACCTTGTATCGCGCACATGGCTCATTTCGTGTTACTCATTATCAGTGTGTGACTTGGACATAACACTGAATCAGGGTCAAGTCGTGTGAATTGAGGAGTCAGATAACTGTCTCGAATCAGGGGAAAAGTCAGGTGAGGTGAGGTGAGGTGAGGTGAGGTGACAGTTAGCTAACCTTCACCTTGATACAGCCATAGTTAAGGTGGGTCGAGTACAATAATTGTGGTGCTTTTATGATGTATGCTGCTCTTAACTTGTTCCTGTGGTTTTTTTTTATAATCTCTAATTTTATTTATTTAGTAATTGTTTTTTGAGCTGCTGGATACATGAATTTTCCTGTGGAGATCAATAAAGTATCTAAAAAGTATCTATCCTCTATCTATCTATCTATCTATCTATCTATCTATCTTTATCTATCTTCTAGTGAGGTAATAAAAGCTCGTATAAAAGTTAGCCGCTACACTCTCTAGTAGCAAGAGGCCAGAAGCTCTGCAATCAAACACCTTTGTGCACAATATGAGTTGTTTGACAAAGTTTTATTACTGATGACACTTAGAGTTTAGCCTTGTAATATTATAGGTTTTGCTGAAATTTAAACTCATATCGCTGGATCCCAGGCTCCAGAGTGCTAAGCATTACACCACAGAACCACATATACAGTTTAGCCATAGTTCAGCAACATGTCAGAATAAGTCACTGTTTTGCAAGTCACAAGTAACTTTCAAGTCTTTTCACTGATGTCCCAAGTCAAGTGTCAAACTTTGAGTTTCAAAGTCTAATGCGGTTGTCACCAAGCAACATTTTAACCACAGAGCAATAATATATTTGTAGGATTACAAACAGTAACTCTAAATGAATGTGGGATTTTTGTGTGTCTGGCTAGCTCTGGGGTTAAGCATGCAGAAAAAAAGGGGGTGATTTATTAACCAAAATTACAACTTAAACAGAGGAGAAAAACAAAAATCCCGGGAAAAAGAACAAAAAGCAGCTGAGGTAAGAAACAACTTAAAAAAAAATATCACAGCCTCACAGCAAGCCGCCACTGTCAATCATTCCTCCAGTCAATGCCCAGGTGGCTTTCTATCACCCCTCCCCCACCCTAACTGGACTCCAAAAAGGGAATCAGCCTTAACCCTGATTCTAACAGATCAACATAAACATATAATTGGTAAAATATTTACAGGTGAGCCAGAATCAATTTATCCCTCTCTCTATGATGAATTACGCTCCCAAATCTTCCACCTGTCACCAGCGTCTGATCACACAGCCAGAGTTACTCAGACTGCTGAGCCCCTCCCCCTCTCTCCTCAGCCCAGGCTGCCAGCAACCAATATGATACTGGTGACCAAAGGACAAAATCATCACTATCATCAATAAAGCAGGTTTAAACAAAAAGCAAAAACAAACAAAA
>NW_024622949.1:0-6632 GCF_008729295.1 Plectropomus leopardus
TTGTTGGAACTCTATCATGTAAAGGGTCACCAGTTGTTAAAAGTATAACAATCAGACATAATTAATAATCATTATTTAAAATATTATGAATATATTATGAATTATATGAAATACTTTTACTTAATTTACTTAATGTCATCTTAGTTTACAAGGTAAAATAAAGGTCACCATTTGTTAAAAGTATGGCTATCAGAAGTAATCGCTAATTATCAAAACATTTAAATATTAATATATTTAAATATTCCCTCACTGCTGCATTTATTTCCTCAAGCAGGGACTGTCTTTTTCTTAGCTAGTCGCCATTTTCTACCTGACATTGTTTGACGGAGACACCGACAATTTTAGGGAAATGAGGGAGTTTCTTAAAGATGATGAAATGGATCGATATCTTTACTTTGCATCGACATTATTGGATCGTTTATCAGTGAATCAATACATTGATCCAGACTGAGATTGTTGAATCTTAAGTGACACAGCACATTTTTACTTCATTTGACTGAAAAGGTCAGTTTGTCTTCTGCTCTGATATTAACTAGATGAACAGTAAAATGTAATAAAGTTGTAAATCTTCTGTCCTCATTAAGGTGAGCTCCATCAACAGCTCGGAGCAGCAGCACGAAGAGGAGCAGAGTGATGTCCAAAACCCAGACGAGGCTCTCGTCTCTGGACAGAGGGTGGAGGGTGAGGCATTCGTTTCCAGGGGGACGGACAGATCAGGCTTTGAGGACAACCTCTTTCTCCCCAGCAAGCAGGGCCAGTCTCTGTCCACCTCCTTCTCCCAGTCAGCGGAGATCTTCCAGGAGCTCCAGCAGGAGTGCATGAGGAGGCTCAATGTACCGACTGGAAGTGCTGCACAGTCAAACTCGCCGTCTCAGAGCTCAGTGTCGTGTCCTCAGACTCCACAGACTCATGAGGCTCAGAGTGTCTTCTCCTCCACTGAGGACAGACCCCAGATCCCCCCTCGTGTCCCCATTCCCCCTCGCCCCATAAAGAGAGGCGACTACACATCTGCCCGCTGGTCAAGGGATCTCTCGCTGTCGCCGACGCCGGCTGACACCACGGAGGACATTTCAGTTCCAGGACAGGAGCGACCACCTCAAATCCCCCCCAGGGACCCTTTGTCCCAGCCAGGATCCAGGACTCCCAGCCCCATGGCGCTGGTGGTGGGCTCCCCCCAGCAGAGAGTCTACTCCGTCAGCCCCTCCGCCATGCAGGCGCCCCTCACCTCCTGCCCCGCCACACACACCTACGGCTCCTACCTCTCCACCTCTCCAGGTAAACTCATGCCGACCACACACAGCTTCGCCTCAGATCCTAAATATGCTGCACCCAAAGTCATCCAGGCGCAGGGGAAGGACGCCGCCAGCAAGGGCCCCTGTATCCTCCCCATCGTCCGCGACGGACGTAAAGTCAGTAACACCCACTATTACCTTCTGCCAGAGAGGCCCCCGTACCTCGACCGCTACGACCGCTTCTTCAGGGAGGCGGAGAGCCTTCCTGCCGGTGGCGTGGACGAGAGGCCTTTACGGCAAGCTAACACCGCCACCGTCAGACCCATGGTGGTCAGCAGCCAGACTCTCCAGGGACACACCCAGGGACAGGGTCTCGTCCAGCCTGGAGAGCTGAAGGCTAATTTCTCCTCCAACAATAACAGCAGTCTGGGTGGGCCGCGGTCAGGGATGAAGACATCAGTTAGTCTCCCTCGCGTGTGTTCAGACGGGCTGACGGCGGCGGCGGTCACTGCTTCCTGCATCAGGACAGACGGAGGAGGGAGCTCAGCTGACAGGGTCAAAATGGTAAGGTCAAAGATATTTGGATTGCTTTTTGCAACATTTGAAATACAGTTTGTATATTTTTTTTATTTAAATCACCTTCTGAAAGGTTTTATTTATCGCTGCAGTAATTAAAGTTGCTCGCTTTCTCTCATGATGGATCGTTCAGCTGCAATACTTGGATGACCTCATGTCCTCCTTAAAGGGGAAACTTCAACCTGGACCATATTTTCCTGTGTTTTTGTGTCTAAGTGACTAATGGAGACAGTTTTTTTTAAATCCAGTATGGAGAGAGAGCTCTGCAGCTTACAGCAGTAAAACAGGCTGCAATTTAACCACTCTGGGCATTCGTTATTATCAATCTACGACCTTTAAAGTGCTTGTTTTGCCACTGACAGGCTCAGAGAGAAAATTAATGTAAAAGATCCCTACAGATAAATCAAATATTTACCTAATGGCAGGGTACCTTTTTTCAGTACTTTCTGTGTAACAACAAAAATTGAATTTTTTAACAAGTTGCAAGTTGCAAGTTTGTCTTTTTTCTTATCACACATAGAGTCTGTGTGTGATAAAAAAAGAGACGAATAGAGCTAATCTTCTGTCTTTGTCCGCTTGCATGTGTGTATCTGCTCATCTAGCAGCAATTTTATGCTATTTCTAAAATAATACAGAAAAAAAGCCGACCAGAGGCCGAGACAACCACAACATATCTGCACTATAGTTTTGGCTCACTGGGAAGCCAACAGAGTGAGAACGCAGATCAGTAGTAATGAAGTTTTTGGTTAAAGCGGTGAGATCAGTACCAAATCCTATTTGTAACCAAGTGTCGCTCAAGGAGAAATCTTGTTCTGAAATCTCACATGGGGTGAATTGGGGAAAACAACAGTGAAAATCTGAGAGAAAGTGCTAGTAAAAGTGTGTCGTGCTGAGTTTATCCTAGTGATAATTAGAGGTTTCAGTTTTCTTTGACTTTATTTCTTTTTTGTAGGCATCTCTTTTCTAATGTTGTCAGACATTTACATTACACTAATAATCTGAGCCTGTCAGTGGCAAAAGAAAACACTTCAGTGGACGTACATTGACGGTGCCACATGTCCTCAGTGGTTACATTGCAGCCTGTTTTCTTCAATACTGGACCAATTTCAAAAAAGTTATCTCTATTTGGACAGAAAAACGTGGGAAATAGGATCAAAGTTTAAAAAAAGAATATGTTTCCCTTAAATGCTGCTTTGACTGTCTTTTGTAAAGCACTATTACCAGAATAAGAGAGTATGGCTACATTGTGGTGGGATAAAGCTAAGAGCGAGAATATCAGCTCAATGTTCAGATTGACTGCATATTTGATACTCTCAGCTCAAACTTGTGTTTTCTCACAGTTAATGTAGCTGGTGAATGTGAAGTTAAATATTAACACTGTGGTGTACAGGATTTTACATTTGCTCACACTCTGACCACAAGGGGGCAACAGAAGGTCATTTTTATTAGTCATCTACTCAGGCCACAGCTCGAAATTGAGTGTGTATGTGTCTGTGTGAGTTTGTGTGTTGAGTGTCTGTTAGAGACTGAGAGAGAGCAATTTCTGGTTAAATTTAACAGCTGAAATCTGTCATAATTGAACAGATTACCTCCCTTTTCAACTTCAAGTCATAATGGGAACTTAATTATGCTTGATGTGTAACAGCACAAAAACGTTTTGAAATCAAAGCTGAACTTATAAAGGCCAAAGAATCAGACTAATTAAACAAAGTTCAATTCGAATATTCTTTCAGTACAAAACTTTGCAGCATAAAAACACTTTTTTCTTCATTCCTTTCACAATGCAAAAGTACAATACTGTTATAGATCCTCATAACTTATTTAAAAATATTCCAGTGTACTCTGGAGACAAAGGCCATATTAATATTTGCTAGGAATTGAATTTAAAGGACGTGCTACTAGAGTTTGATTGGTTTCTTTTTTTTCCGGCCAATTGATTCGGACACAGATTGAACCTGATTGAGCTGGAGTCAGAATCACTGCGAAACACCAAACACTGTGCATCGATTAGGCACTTGGCATTTGGTAGTGGATACTGAGATCTGTGGCTGCACGAGGTGCAGAGAGTAACGTGGCATCACTAATAAACTGTACTGCAAAGAGTTCAATGCAAGAAGCAGACATGTACGACTTATTCACTACCTTCATTGCTACTGAATGTGAAGAATATCAAAGTTTATGTAAGGTATTTATGGTTTGAGCTTAAAGGAATACCTCGCCACTCAAAATGATCATCTGTAATCAAGTACTCAGCCAGTTCTTCATGAACTGAAGTCAGGGGGGGGCCGCATTTAACAACAGCAAAACTTTATCAAAACATCTGTTGACAAACACTTACACAACTCATGCAGTATAATCCAAGTCTCGTTTATCCAGTCGTATGTTCAGTATTATCCAAACAGACAGTCCTTTCCAACGGGAAACTAAACTCAAAGTGAAACTTATCAGTGCTCTTTTCAAAGCCAGACTCCACTGACAAAAACAGTAATTTTACCTCACTGAACACAGGAGCTGCTGGTCTAAGGCTGCCTTGAAAAGTTAGTTTGTTTGCGTCACTGTGTGACTTTGGTAAATCTGAACTAACCCTTAAAAACCCCAACGTCACTCAATAACATAAAGAAACTCACTGACTGAGGCAGCAGTAGACCAAGAACCCCTGAGTTCAGTCAGGTAAAATTACTGTTTTTGTCAGCGGAGTCTGGCTTTGAAAAGTTCATTAATACGTTTTTTTTTTTAGTTCAGCTTGAAATACTAAGGTCTTAGCAAAAATATATTGTGTTGTGTTTGGATTGTACAGAACATACAACTGGATAAATTGTTGGAGAGTTCGTAAACTGATGTTTTGATATAGTTTTGCTGTTGTTAAATGTGGAACCCCTTTACTTCAGTTTATCAGAAATTATGTCAGTTTTTCGATTCCTCGTTCGTTGGGAGGCACGCGAGTTTAGTTAAGTTTACTGAACGGATTCAACATTACACCGGGTGAGTAACTGATATACAAATGGTCATTTGAGGGTGAAGTATCTAGTCAAGTCTAGTCTAGTATGAAGTATTTGGGGTTATGCATTTGCATACATATAATAAGTACAACATGATTTAGTTTGTGAAGAGATGTTCAAAATTCAAACACAGCGATGCTTAAATCTCTGCGTCGGATTCTATTCAACTTTTATCAGGTGAAGCTAAAAGTAAACAACATAGCTTGGATAAGTGCCAAATAAAAGTAAAAAAAAAAAAAAAAAACACGTGCGCAGGTGCTCCTGATGTAAATGTTGGAGACGATGCTGAGGAATCGGAGCCAGGGGAGTATGAGTGGTGTTGGATGTTGCGGGTACTTACACCGTCGATGTTGTGTGATTGTTTCAGGTGCAGGAGGCAGTTCACGGTGTCACAATAGAGGAGTGCCAGGCCGCCCTTCAGAACCACAACTGGAATGTCCAGAAAGCTGTTTATTATCTGAAGGTGAGAACATTTACTGTATTAGTATGCAAAAAGAAAAACCTTCCTGCACTGCAGCCAGTCACTGAAGAAGCAGGTTCCCTGTATCTGTCACTTGCACTGTGATCCATAGTGATCACAATATTGAACATTTTTAGAAAGGATTTGTATGGAGCCCAAAAAACTGTCAAAGTGTAGTAAAAAGCCATCGGACAAGACAAAAATGCAACTGAAGGTGAGGCGTAAAAAGAAATAGAAAACTCTTTTCATAAAGCTTCGATCAGTTTGTAAAAAAACAGAAAAACTTTGTTGAAAATTAGTTAATTACATCAAATTCTTATCTTATTTAGGGATATGATATGAAAAATTACCTACAAAGTCAGAGGCAAATAAAAAACAATATTAGTCTCACACTGTTGAAAAAAGTAAGCCATCACAGGAGACTTTATACCAAGTAAGGGCCACAAACATTTAATAATTCTTGTCCATCAAAATAAAGACTTTCTGAAGTGGACGTTTATGTCGCAGCTTTGTTATTACTAAAAGAGAAGCAGCGTCCTCAGAGATCCACATCGCTGCGTCTCAGTTCAGACCTTCAGTCCTCTCCTGTAATTACAGGTGGTCATTTAAAGTTGCTGAATGTTTTTTTTATTGGTTCGCATCATGAAATGATGAGAGCAACTTTGTTGAACCTTAAGGGAGAATCAGGTCATTACTGGTGCGATGAGCCGGCTGTAAATAAATAAATAAATAGATAAAAACTTTTAGATTCACTGATGTGTCTCCTGCAGTTTTCAGCACCCTGTTAGCCGCCTGCGTTTGGGACCACTGTGGCAGCAGGGAAGATGTGTTTGGATGGCAGTGGGCACAAGGGAACGCTTGAATGCTCCTTAATAGCAGCAGCAAAGTTTAGACGATACAGAAGTGTGTTTTAACAAGACGCTGAGCTCATATTAGGACTGAGATTATTTTACAATGTGCTTGCCTGCGCTCACATGAAGGAAAAAAAAAAAAGATGCAGTTCTTTTCTGTAACGGTACCTGACAGTGTGACCCTGCTTTACTGTCCCATCTCATCCCTCCCTCCTGCTGGCTTCTTTGAACGCTTGTTTTTCATCTTTGTTTGTTGTCCGTCTCTCTGCAGGTGGAGCAGTTGTTCTGTTTGGGTCTGAGGAGCAGGTCAGAGTGTCTAAAGCTGCTGGAGATGTGTGACTGGAACCTGGAGGTGGCCAGCACTCAGATGTTAGACAACTATGGATCCACAACAAGACAGAGGTACTCCACTGCACAGCTTTGAATCATGACTTCCCAAAAAGTATTTATAACTTTAAACTAATGCACTACAACAGACAGAGTACTGACAACGGACGCTCAAAATGCACGAGTG
>NW_024622950.1:0-1377 GCF_008729295.1 Plectropomus leopardus
TCTTTTAATCTAAAAAAAATTGAGATCTACATCTACTTTTAAAAACATGAGCATCACCACCCACTGCCCGACTGTGTCCTGAAGATTGCTTTGGGATCTTCTAGAGTTGATGCAGAGCTACACACAGTACATGGGTGCTTCCCACATTACACTCACTCACACACACCGAGAGTAATCAGTAAATGTCTTTGAAGGAGAGTTTGTTCAGCACTTCATCAGGTATAAAGTGGTTTTTATTTGGAAATGTGGTCCCTATCCATCTTTTAAATGACTTTTTAATGGTCGTCACACCATCCTAATCAATCATGTGGCAGAGCTAGCCTGCAAGCGCAAATACACTCTATTTATAATTCCTACATTCTGCTGCAAAAACGGACTCTCTGTGCCTTCTTAGTCTGTAAATGAGAGGAAAATGAGTGAAATTGTCTTTCTGATTTTGTAGAAACATTAGAAAAACTTTCTATTCCAACCTTCAGCATCCCAGTTATGAGTTACCCCATGTAATCTTTCTTTATATTATTTCTGCACTCTCTAGACCTCTAGAGCATTGTAGAAATAGCTTTATATAAAATNGGGGGGTGTAATGTCATTGCCTGCTGGTGTATCTGTAGTGGGGGCTCATTTAGATTTAGATTGGTTATGTGAGGAGAGAGCTGAAAGGCCAGCTCATGTTTATGCATGAATCCCAAAGCATGCTGCTGTGGTGGAGCCCCGAGTTAAAGAGACAGAGCTGAAATACATTCACACATTTAGACACAGCTCTGCTTCTTTGGATAAGGCTGAAGTGACGCTGTGCTATCAGATACATTTCAATCAGTGTGTGTGTGTGTGTTGTGTAGACTTGTTTGTGACACTGTGGGTACACAGATAGAATACATCTATGTCCACATGAACATCAAACTGCTTCTTTTAATCTAAAAAAAATTGAGATCTACATCTACTTTTAAAAACATGAGCATCACCACCCACTGCCCGACTGTGTCCTGAAGATTGCTTTGGGATCTTCTAGAGTTGATGCAGAGCTACACACAGTACATGGGTGCTTCCCACATTACACTCACTCACACACACCGAGAGTAATCAGTAAATGTCTTTGAAGGAGAGTTTGTTCAGCACTTCATCAGGTATAAAGTGGTTTTTATTTGGAAATGTGGTCCCTATCCATCTTTTAAATGACTTTTTAATGGTCGTCACACCATCCTAATCAATCATGTGGCAGAGCTAGCCTGCAAGCGCAAATACACTCTATTTATAATTCCTACATTCTGCTGCAAAAACGGACTCTCTGTGCCTTCTTAGTCTGTAAATGAGAGGAAAATGAGTGAAATTGTCTTTCTGATTTTGTAGAAACATTAGAAAAACTTTCTATTCCAACCT
>NW_024622951.1:0-1481 GCF_008729295.1 Plectropomus leopardus
TCCGATAATGGATGTCTAGCTGTTAAGTTGTCTGATAAAGGACACATTTAAATTGACAGCTGAAATGATCCCAGACCTGGGGAGGGAGGGAAAAAACTGCCTCTGCAATCAAGGATGTTAAAGATTAGTGTGACGAAGGCTGTCATCCTCCTCCCTCCCAGGCCCTGTTTGGCTCTCTGCTGCTGTTAGGTTGGATTTCAGAGTTTACACCCAGAAAAAACAGGGTCCAGTGGTCTGAGATGGGGGCCTGTTCGTTGTCTCGACTCCTGTAAATGTTAAATAAGAAAACTTACAAGGTTCTCAAATACTTTTTTATCATTCATTTGTTAGTCCTTTAACATCCTGCTGTGGCTTGTCAGGGCCGTAGACTGGATTTTAGACGTACTGGGGTCAAGTGCACACATTGTCCCCCACCCTAAAAAGCTCAAAATGTTTTACAAGTTTATTTTGCATATATATATGTGTCTATTTGTTTTCTTAACTGTTGAATTGGTGGTTCTCTAATGTATTAATGTGTATTGCTCAATTAATGAAAAGGTCTAAATGCTCTTAATGTGTCAAGCCAAAACATTTTAGCTGGTTCAACATATCTTTTAGGATTTCTTTGTTCTTGTGTGATACTCCTTTCCTATTGCCATGGCTTCCTCGAACAATGGATGCTGCTCCCATAATGATGCTTATTTGCTTTGAGGATGTTACAGAATACTTAATCTTGACCTAGTTTAAGGTATATTCACTTTTTTTAGTATGTACAGTCTATTTACAATAATCTGCATATTGTTGTTGTTTTTTTTTTGTTTTTTTTTTTTGCTTTGTCCTGATAGAGTCATCCCTAATATTCAGTAGGCTATTAACTGCTCAAACACAATATTATAAATCACAACCACTTGCAGTGATGGCCAAAACTGTGTACTAAAGACTATAAAAAATATGACTTTCCTTGAACCTCCAGTGCACTGCATGCTCCCTATCTAGAAAGAACCGACTGTTTATGCTGCCCGGGAAACCCGTTTTCTTCAGAGTGCATAACAACAGCCAGGGCCCTGATGGAAGAAGAACCACCTTTGTGTAGCCTCCAGGATTATTTTTCCTCAGAGTGTGGGGTTCTGCTGCACGCTACCCCACAAAGAACCATTCTGCATGTTGGAACCCTTTTTATTGAGAGTGTAGAATTACATTATTCTGCATTTGGAGGGTTCAGTCCTTGACTCTTCGCCTCCCTCAGGGGAAAACCTGGCGCCTCCTGCCCGGATCAGACGACTCGAAACTGGACGGAGTGGAAAGGAGGAGAAGGGTTGAGAGGAGGAGGAGGAGGAGGAGGAGGAGGGGGAGGAGGTGGGGAATGAAAATAGTAAAAAAAGAGGGGAGAAATCGCTGAAATGCAGGCTTAGGACTGGGAGGATGGAGGGATGTCATGTTGATGCGCAGGCCTCAGAAAAACAGGTATTTTTTCTACACTATTGTTATTGTTATTATTATTA
>NW_024622952.1:0-1042 GCF_008729295.1 Plectropomus leopardus
TGTTGGTCAGTGACATTGTTTTGCATATTTTAAGCCAATTTATTCAGAATTTCTTCTAATTGAAATCCAATCAAATCTTTTTGAAAACCACAAAAATTTTAATGAACCGAGTCCACTTATCCAGCATCCATTGGCTTCCACTCTTTTTTTGTTCAATATGAAACCCATTGGCACACCTTTGAATGAATGATTTTTATGACCAAACACAATGTAGACTTTTTAAATATATGCTTACATTGCCATACTAAGCATCATTAATGTAACATTGACAAAAATGTATGCAGAGCTTCACTGTAATGAGATACACACCTCAAGAAAGGTTAGAGAGTCTACTAATAGATCTCTATAATGCGCAGAAATGACTGGAAGCCAATGGGTGCAAAACTGTACTGCCTGCATGTGAAAAGGGTTGATTTATAGTTCAGAAGTTAAAACTTGCAGTCAAGATTAATGACAAGCAACATTATTTTGATACAAAATGTGGAATATTTCTTATGTGTCACATTTGACGCCCTCTTTGGCACAAAGAGTGAAAACACAAACGTCGTCTGAGGAGTTATATATTACTCAGAGCGCTCCACTGCACAAACAGACAGTCCGTTTGTGGAAAAAGCTGACCAATTACACGTCATCGCTTTGTAAAAACATATCACACTGACATACATTAGAGTGCCGTTTCTCAAAGTCTGGGCTAGAGTCCAAGCCTGTGTCGCAAAAAGATTTAAAAGCATCCTCAAATTATTGTAAAATTAGTATCCAAAGCTATTAGCAGTGTGACATTGCCAAATCCTTTCCCAAGACTCTCAAAAAAATGAAAAAAAAAACACTGACACAGTAGGTCACATCTATGGAAAAAAAAAGCAGGCAGGGTAACATTTTGTTACATTAGCTTATAATGTTTAATCTGCACCGCAGTCAGCAAAAGCAGCAGAGGGGAAACGTGGCGAGAAAATACAGCCCTCTGAGAAGAGAAAAAAAAAAAAAAAGTTTGAAAACCCCCCTGTGATAAAACACAGGAGATGAGTTGATGCGGAGATGGAGA
>NW_024622953.1:0-3121 GCF_008729295.1 Plectropomus leopardus
GCCCTACTTAGTACATGCCACTGCATATTGGTTCCACTTTACTGTGTGTTATTTTTTGACTAGTTTTACCACAAAATCTTCCTGAATCCACCTGAACATCCCATCATAACAGGAAATACATCTACCTGAAACATAATTCATGATTCATAATTCAAACTTTGGTCCAACAGACAGAAAAATCCATCTTCTTTTACACTCACTGGCCTGATGGGGGCACTACAGTCAAATGTCAGAAGTCTGAAAGACCCCATAGTATATAACACAAGAAGAGCAGATAGGAGATAAGATTTGTGGGTGACAGAGCGTGACCCAGACACACTCGGAGACACTGAGACAGAGTGAATTAAAGTATGACAAGCTTTGGTCTCCTGCCAAGTTTCCAATGCAGGACACGGTCACTTAATGGAAGGTGTGAGACGGGATCCCACTCCACAGACAGGAGGACGAAAGGGAGGGACAGAGGAGGACAGAGAGGAATGATTAGAAAGCAGAGAGGTGGAGAAAGGGAGGACAAAGACGCCCTCAGACTGAAAACCTCAGAGAGAGGCAGACCGAGAAGTGCTGACCTACAAACTGTGTATCTGGAGCTTAACTTGTGTATTTGTGGAAAAACTAATGACAACTTTGAAACACTGATGCAATCCCTCCCAGACATGTTGCAGCAGCTTGGCAGTGACTGCCCTGGTGTGTAATCAGCAGATCGGGCTGACCATGTTTTCCTGGTGACCTCAACTTCACATTAAACTGCAGTAACACCAGAGACTCCTTACTCACATTATGGCATTAACAGCTGTGTGGTTTCTGTCAACATCAGCAGAGTCTCCTGAGAGGAAAATACCACTCTAAAGACAGCAGTAATGTGTATTGTTGGTCTGCTTTTTCCATTTCTAGTGTTGATACAGTAAAGTTTTGACAACACAGAAACTTTCAGCGGGATAAAACATGTCGGATTTGGTGTCACTCCCTCAGAATCAAAGAGTGAGAGCTTCTTTTTCAAGAGCGATTTTTAAATTTTTTTTTTTATATATCTTCCAGTATATAAAGGGGTTTTGAAATAGGGATGTGATGCTTTTTTTTTTCAACTGGAAAAAGTCACTGTCTTGCTTTTCGTCTGTGTTAAGACCAAAAATAGCATTGCATTAAAAACACAAGCAGCTGCCAGTGTGTTGAAACAGTGAGAGGATGAAATATGTCCAGTTAGAGTTAAGATCAACAGTTTTGAAGCCAAAACACAGCACACTCGTTTATGATACTTGGAGAAAGGATTTTACGTCTCTGGAAAGTTCTCTTAATGATTCTATTGTCTCTTTCAATGTTTGCAATTCATCTGTGTATGTAACAAAAATTACTGTATTTAATATAGGATTTATACCGAAAGTAAACGAGGCCTACAGTGGAAGTTGTGAAAAAAAATCATCTTAATTTCTTCAGTTCTGTGTCCTTCTTCCATTTATACTCTTTATATTATATGTAAAACATCATCCGCTCACAAAATAACATAGGGCCTTATTTTAACTATCTCTTGCATATGGTCAAAAGCGCATTTAGGGCAATTCCAGTCTAGCTCCACTTTGTTAAAATGTGCATAATCTGGACTAAAAATAAGGTGCAAGGGGCAAAAGGTTTGTATTCAGTCCCTTAGTTAATCATCAGGTGTGTTTTGGGCTGAACATAAATTCAACCAATCAGAGTGTCATCCAGTCTAGCAGGAAAATACTCTGCCACTCTAACTTTAGATTGTTTTTTTATTTGTTAGTTAATGGTGCAATCCCTTGACTCAAAATAGCAGTGATTTACGATGATGGAAAAAAAAAAAATATATACATATATACAGATATTTGGGCCACATTGCGTATACTGTTAGAAGAATAAACAGTTGTGCATGCAACGGGAGGAGGTCCAGATGAAAAGTGTCCATGAAAAACGCACTTTTTGATTTGACTCAGTTATGACATTTGTGGCTAATGTTCCTCAGGTGAGAAGAAGGAAAAGTAAATATTACTTCAATAATTCAGACGCTGTTTGCTCCTACATATATTTAAAAGTTCTCAGCTGCATTTGTTGCTGGAAAATAAGTTGGGTTTTTTTTTTCACTGTATCAGTGGGTTTTTGGTGTAATGTTAATTTCAGTCAGAACACAGCCTAAATCCGATAGTTATGGCTCTCCAACCATGAGTTTATGTTAAATTTTAATTAAATTTCAGAGAAACCTGGGATATCAGGGGATGGGATTAAATGCACTGGGACAAGTGCACCAGGTAACACAACTGATCCAAAGACCCGATATCAGATGTCCTCCTTATCTCAGACTGCTCAGATTCCATCATTCCAAGACACACCAGCTTCTTATCTCTTCTTCATCTCTGACATTCATCTCTTTCTCACACACACACAAACACACACGCGGCTCACAAGCAGCCCGTCATACCTTCCCCTGTTGTGCAGTGGCCTCTCCCAGTCTCTGCTCCCACTGAGCTCTCTCCTGGCTGAACCTCTCCAGCAGCTCCAGCTTCTCTCTGCCCCAGTTCCTCTCTCCGATCTGCAGCTGATTGGTCCGCAGGTGGGTCATAGCAGAGAGACAAGAAGAAGAAGAAAAAAACATTAGAGGAGGAAGAAACAAAATCGATGTGGAACAGCTTCTCAAGTCTGAACAGGTTTCTGAACACAGCTAAGTGATTTATCTCTGAAAATGTCTAAATGTTTAACCCACTTTGAGCACTTCTGCTTTTACAGTTTACAAATAACACAGTTTGTTCAGTTCATGTTAATCAAGTCACAAATTTTGCCAATTACCTTCCAAGCCACCTTGGTTGACTCACACACACGTAGTCTACCTGTTTTGTTAGATCCATCACAGCCGCGTAGGATTCAGCCAGCAGGTGTTGATGTTCTTCACGCTCCCTCTTCAGCGCCACCTTAAGGTCCGGAGGATCGGGTGCATCAGTGGCGGACAGAGCTGCTGCTTTTCCTGCTTTCATCTCAAGCTAGAAAGAGAAAGGAATAGAAATTATTGTAGATATCAAAATCGCAATTAAAAAAAAACTTAAGTACAGGGGGATCTGTAAGTAGAGAGCTTTCTTTTGTTGGAATCACTTAAGTTTGATAAATCCCTACTGTTAGA
>NW_024622954.1:0-4582 GCF_008729295.1 Plectropomus leopardus
ACTGTTTTGTTTTTTTCTGTTTTTAGGATGAGAAGAACCAGGTGCTGACCACCAACATCTGGCTGCAGCTGGTGAGTTTTACTGCGGACAGAGTTCATTTAGGTTAGCACACTCACAGCACATAAATTAATCTAGTTAATCCAGAACTGCACACTCAAAATAAATAAAGTTTTCATCTGAAAGCTCTGCAGCAGGTACTCAGTGTGCTCGGCTTAGGGGCCGGGGGACTTTTGCAAAATGACGGGAGGACAGGGGCCAGTCGCAGCAGCCCCATACATGCTCCTAGGATTTTAGGGCTTTTTTAGGACTGTTGGACATTTCAAGGATTTTAGGACATTTCTGTGATTTGGGATATTTTGAGGATCTTGAGCCCTTTCTAGAGTTTAAGACATATTCTAGTATTTCAGGATGTTTCAAGGATTTTAGAACATTTCTCGGATTTTAGGATGTTTCTTGGATTTTTCTCGGATTTTTTAGGATGTGAGTAAAAGTTAAGCTGCAGCTGTTTGAGAAAATCCCATCACAGAACTAACACCAGCAGCAGATATTTACAAATGTAGGACATTAGGACATTTCTGGGATTTTAGGATTTTTCTAGGATTTAAGGAAGTTTCTCAGATTTGAGGACATTTGTGGTATTTTAGGACATCCTTAGGATTTCAGAAAATTTCTGGGATTTTAGGATGTTTGTAGTATTTGAGGACATTAGTGTCTTATCTGTGTCCTCTGTCACCTTATGGAGACTAAAAGGACAAAACAGCGCTCTTGTTTGGATGCAGCCTCTTATTTTGGCGATGTTTCGCACATTTGTAGTCATTGTGCGTTCTTTTTGGTGTCTCTGTGAGGTCACCTGTGGACAGTCCCTTCCTCGTCTTGTTATTTCACATGACATTTTGCAGGTGAAGGCCAGAGGGGTCCCTGACACTTTGGGCCCCTGTGCCTGGTTTATCCATCCATGGGCTGTGGACACGTAGGATTTAGAGTAATGATCCATAGCTGCGAGTTAATGTCTCATCAGAGGCACTGCTGTCTCCTGGCTTCAGTCTGCACGAAGTTAAATCATCCCCGCCGTTACAGATGGCTCTATCTGTGCCGCTCGGGCCTCCGGGGCCGCTCTGTAAACTGACTCTGGGGAGAGAAACCAAGTAAACATTGATAATAAATGGAAGCCTGCAGCCGCATCATCCCATCCTTCCTTCAGTTCGGCTTCCAGAGACACTCTGGAGGAATCGCGGCTCCAGCTCTGCTATTTGACCCAGATAAGTTTGCTGTGATGGAGAAAAACTCCATCCGGCAGCTCAGCCGACGCCGCGCCAACTCCCGTCTCCGCTTCCACAAATATACTTCAGCTGGCTGCGTCAGAGCCGACGCCTCACACCTTTCTGATGTCGACTCCCGCTTCTCCTTTGTTCACTTCGACTCTGCTGCTTCTCTTTGTCGGCCGGGACAGGCTCGGGAGTGAATGTCAGAGCTAATGGAGAGCGTAGGATTTCATTTAGAGAGCCTCCTAAACCCATTTCATGCAGCTGTCCAAATTTAATTAGGTTTCATATCAGGTCCTGTGGAATGTGTGTTTGTAAAGTGGCTGATGCACTAATCCGCCTTAATCTGCTGCTCTCTGATGGAAAGGTTGGTTCCTCCCCGGAGGCTCGGCATTTCCTCTCCGCAGCACCCTCCAAGGACCAGCCATCTTTTGGTTTAATTTAATTTGGCGTTCCTCCTCCTAAACCTCCTCCTCTTCCTCAGCTCATTGTGTTTTTTTTTGTGAAAGGGATGAATGTCTGGAAGCGAGAGGGAGCATTTCTGTGTGGGTTTCTTAATGTCAGAGTGTTACGCAGCTTTTGGAAGTTTGTCTCCTGGCAAACATGAAAACTTTGACTCACTGGTAGACTTAAAAAAAGAGTCAACATTTTGAAGCAGATTTCTTCCTTCGGGGGCTCATGCAGATCTTCTTTTTATTATGTTTCAATTACTTTCTCCAGTTTTGTTTTTATTTACAAGCTGAGGGTGCCCAGATGCACATCATCTGAACACATGCACAAACTCACGACACGCACAATAATCAAATGAGACGAAAACGCAAAAAAGCAAAAGGAGGACGAATAACTATTGTAACTATGTAATATAACGCATTACCAACAGAATTTATGGTAACATTATTACATTACAATGTCGATGAAATGTGTTACCGACCGCAACAAAATGTTTTACATTTTTCATTCGTCTGCACCGTGCGCCAGAAAACTGCCCTCTCAAGCTTTTAGTGTCACTATAGGTTACATCAGTGATACTCAACTTACAGCCCAAATCTGGCCCCTGATAGGGCCCCTGGTGGCCCCTCAACCATTTTCTAATATACAGCAAAAAAAAAGTGATTGACTGTGAATAGTTTTTGTCCTTTTAGTCTCCATAAGGTGTCAGAGACATAAAACAGCATCAAAAAAGACCTTGTTGTTAAAAAAAGAGCCAGAGGAGGATCCCCCACACCCCCGACAGAGGTCTTAACTAAGCTCCTGAAACGTCCTGAAATTTTGTGTATGTCCTAAAATCCGGGAAATGTCTAGGAAATGTCCGGGAAATGTCTAGGAAATGTCCGGGAAATGTCTAGGAATTCTGAAAATCCAAGAAGTTTCCAAAATCCAAGAAATGCTCTAAATTCTTAAAAACATCAATAAAAAAAACGAGAAATGTCCTAAAATCCTTGAAGTATCATTAAATTCCTACAAACGTCCTGAAATCTTGGAGACGTCCTAATATCCTAGTTTGCCCAAAAAGAAATGTCCTGAAATCTTTGAAATGAGTCAGAAAAATGTCCAGCAACATACCAAAATCATCAATCATTAAATATCCTAAGTTTATATACATTTCTTGAAACCCTAGAACTGCCCTATCATCGGAGAAATAACTAAAAATCCTGGAGTCATGTTTGGGGCTGCTGCGACTGGCCCCTGGCCTCCTGTCATTTTACAAAAGTGGCCCCACAGTGAAGCAGGTTGAGTGTCCCTGCTCCGTCGTTTATGAGTGCTGATGCTCTGATGGTGTTTTTTCATCTCGTCCTGGTGATCCGTGCAGCATGCAACATGTTGGATGTTTTTACGCAAGCCATTTTCATTTTGGGCTTTTGGATTTTCTTTGATTTGATGATCCTCTGGCGCCAACATGAAGAGAAACTCTGCAGAAACTGAACGCTCATCCTGCTGTCGCCTCCTCTGACAGGCTCATTTTTGGTCCCTCAGAGTCGACAGTGAGTCTTTACTCGCTTCTGAAAAGGAAGAATTAAAATGCCCCCGGAGATCCAAAAATAACCATTAACTCTGTCAGGGAAGATAATCCTTTTAGAAAACACAGCGTCAAACCAAAATAAATGTAACCATGAACTTTTATCTGTTTAACAGCAGTAGTGAGGATGAATTACTGAGATATTTTATCTATATTTGTTTGTATTTTAAATCCCTTTTGAAGCTTTTTGATGTCGTTGCGTCAGCTGGACTTCTTTCTCTTAAAGCGTGCAGGTTTCTTCGTCTCTCATCATTTTCTTTGAACCTTTTCAGACGTGAGATGAGAGAGCGCGGTCATCCTCGCCCGCTCATAGAAAATACATGTTACCTCTTATATGAGCCCGTTTCTCAGCTCGCCTCTGATATCTGCACGCTTTGAGCTCTTCGTTACCGTACTGCTTTAACCCTTTGAAACCTAAGCGAATTAGCTTGATTTCTTACAAAAACATGCGAAGAAGGCAGTGAGCAGCGGAAGAAGAAATGATCCAGAAATTAGGAGGAAATTACTAAAAAGTACAAGAAAATGACCAGTAATTTGGTAAAGAGAAAAAAGGAAATTAATGAAGAAGTCAAATACATTTTTCCTTTTTCTGTAATCACTTATCATGATATAATTTTAAGACAATTAGTACCATAGTTTTCTGGAGAATTTTCCACCATTTTTTGATTATATCTATATATCTAATTTTCAGATAATTTCACTTTCACCTTTTTAGGAATTTTTGCAGTTTGTTGGAAATTTCTTGCAAAGTTCCTCACTATGATTTTTCCTTGTTATTTTTAATCACGTCAAACCCGTTTTTGAGGTTTCAGAAGTGTAAATGAAAGTAAAAGGCATCTCAATGCAGCACAAGAAAACCGACGTCACTCCAGATCTCATTTCTTTTTCTCTCGTTTTTTTAAAATACATTTGTGAAAACATTTCAAGTTTTGAACCCGGAAGTCATCAGGTGTGCAGTTTGACTGTTTGGACGTGAACTTCAGAGTCCTGTCTTTTGATTTTTCGGGCGTTTCTCTGCTGCCGCTGTGACAGTTGTGCTTTCAGCAGATTCCTGTGGGAAAACGCCTCAGCTCGGTGACAGGAGGTAAACAAGCCTCGCAGAGACGAGTGCGACCTTCAGCCATCACACCGCAGAGCTGCGAGAGGCGAGCCGGCCAGCAGAGCCGCGGATGTAAATGAGGCGTCAGCTCGGCGCTGATGTTTGTTGGCAGCGCGTCGCTCTTTTCTCTCTCAGCAGCTCCGTAAAGACACACTCGGCTAACAATGGCTGTTACATAAGATCCATCAGTGTAATCTAGATTTC
>NW_024622955.1:0-1978 GCF_008729295.1 Plectropomus leopardus
CGAGAGTACGGAGTCTGGTGTGAGGAATTGAGAGCAGGCCTGTGTCTGAGGACTGGAGGTTCTGGGATGGGAAGGAGGAGGTCTGAGAGGTAGTGAGGGGCAAGGCCATGGAGGGATTTGTAAGTGAGGAGAAGGATTTTATAATGAATGCGGAACTTGATTGGAAGCCAGTGAAGGTGGATGAGGGTCGGAGTGATGTGCTGCCAGGGCTTGGTATTGTTCTGGATGTACTGGAGCCTGTCCAGGGCTTTGCTGGGTACCCCAGGCAGGATTCCATTGCAATAGTCCAAATGAGAGGTTATAAATTAATGTCATCAACCAAACAATCTCGTGCATTGAGAGGACATAAACAGGAAAAAAAACATTCCCACAAGTACATTTTAAGTCCTTACTCAGCATTATATTTAAAAACCTTTTAAAAACGAACATGTAACAAATAACCCAAAAGAGAATTTCACCAGCATCCCAAACTGCAACTTTTTGCTAGTGACGAAGCTAACAACCACTTGTTTTAGCCTAGCTAAGAAAAATCAAAACAGCTCTCCTTTTATACTTTTTATTGGTAATGATGGTTTTATTATAATCCCATTGTGTCAAAGCCTAAAAGAGAAACACAGAAGAGCTGCATATTTAGATTTTGACATGAAAAACACAAGGGTCCTGTCATCTCAATACCAAGTGTCTTAAGCCTGAAATTACCCTGTAGGTAACCTCTGACCCCAATGCGTAAAATTTCAGTGCCAACATTTTTAACAGCACCCTCCATCAAGCAAGATGTAATGATTTCGACAACCAACTGATGTGACAACCAACCCTGGTCTTCTTTTTTCTTTAAGAAAGAGTTCAAGGTCTCTGTTCTTAAGAGTAATTTCATCGCTTAATTGGTAGTTTCAGAAATCCTATAACCCGACAGTACAGTAATTGCTTAACCACACTGAAGCATTTATGACGGTGAATAGCTTAACTTCATTTAGACATGTGAAGCAATTTTTGCAAACTGAAAAGTTTGTTTATTTAGATGCTGAGTAAGTTGCTAAAGTTTAGTTAGTAGATGTCTTTCTTTTCTCAATGGAGTGAGCTTTGTGTCAATTCACCCAGTTAGGCCTTTACTTCCTGACATCTACAGGCTTATTTATTTACAAACAAACAAACCAGAAAACGCATGAGACGATACACTGTATACATCACTGGAAAACCTTCCACCCACATCTAAATGAACCTTTTAGTTTAGGATGAGAGGAAATCCATCTTGCTGCTGTATGCATGAGGACCTTCACTCAGGATAATTACATTTAGGACAGATATAGATGAGAGCAAGAAACATGGATTTTTTTTCAGGAAGTAATCAAGCAAAACATCCAGTTATCCATAAAAACATGAAATCATGAGGATGTGTCTGTTTCAGGCCCTTTTATTCACCATCTGCTTCAACCTTGTCTGAAACTGGTGAAAACAGACCCCATGCGATGATTGTGGAGTTTCATTTTCAATCAATAGCTAACTTAGGATATCATGATTTCTATTTGGCTTAAAGGAAATATGACCACGTACGTCCAGCTAAGCAATAAGCAAACGTTTCCCTCAATACAGATACATAGACGACAAACTTCTTCCTCCCTTCCCCCGAGTTACTGTGATGGATAATTCATGCTGTCTTAGGCCCATTACCTCAACTGAGGCCTGGCTATTTCCATGACAACGAGTTACTGTATCTTTGTCAAAATCAGTCCAGGCACAAAGCTAATGGGTTATTATTGTATGACTGACAATGTTGAGTCATTTTCTCTGCCTTTGGCTGATCTCCCTTGATTTTGCCAGCAACCCCCTGTCTCTACTGCCCTGCTACCCCCACACCCTACACCACCCACCACCCACAAAGCCTCTGCAGTCACAAACGCTATCAGGAGCACTGAGTCATGGAGTGGACCCGACCCCCACCCCAGATACATTATCACAGGTGATTGGATTTTTCTGGTCA
>NW_024622956.1:0-6297 GCF_008729295.1 Plectropomus leopardus
GTGACCAACTGATGCAGTAAAGCTTCATCTCCACTAGAGAGCAGCACAATCTCACATAATATATCTCCATCCACACTGAATCCCTGTGACACAGGACTGTCTGCTCCCAGCGTCCTTTCCTTTCACATGCTATCTGTTAATGCGTTTTCTCATAAACTCATGAAGCATTCAGACTGCTTCAGAGCCCAATGGTCCGTCGTCAGAACCTTATTACCCGCAATGCAGGAACACGTTCAGGGAAAGTGGTTCTGGTGCTGCTCGAGTTTTACTGTCCTCTTGTGGAAAAGTGCTGTTATATAAGGCCCAGATAATTGACCATGTAATGAAGACACTAAAGGGAGCTATTCAGATGGACTGCGGGCTTCTGTCTCTCATCCAGCTGCTAGATTACGCTTTTTACTACCTCACACTGTGAACCACTTACTGAGCCGGCGGTCATGTCCGTTCCGCTGCTGTCCTTATGTAATGCCGGAGACAACATATAACCACACGCACAGAAAACACACGGTGCACACTCAGCAAGTTTCACTGCTCAGAGCAAAACAATGACTGACAGGTTGAAAATGAGGGGAGAAGGTGCATCCTTCCTTCGATTATTTTTGTGCCGCGAAATGACAAGATAAGGGAGTGACGCTTTGAGAGGCAGTTGGCCCGACAGAATATTTCATTGGTGTCATTAGATTTTTAATGCATAATGAGATCTCATGCTGACTGTGTCATATGGAAATCCTCAGAACAGTAAATATCAGCAAATATTACATAACAGCAGAGTGTATTTCACATGAATGCTTTTAACAGTTTAAGTTCTTAAGAGGATGTCATGTGCTTTATCACTGGCCCTATAAGGAGATCTGTGTGTAGGCCCATGACAGGTGATGTAAACAGAGAAAGGACGTGCGTGTCTGCACTAATGTCTGTGGTCAAGCATATAAATACATCGACAGTAAATGAGTGCTTCACAACTAGAAATACCCAGGCCAAGATGTTAACTGAAGTTCAAGAAGAAAGGCTTTAAAGGTTTTAAACTAACGTGCCTTTTAATTTAACACCTTAAAGGGGTAGTTCAGATTTTTTGAAGTGGGCTTGTATGGGTTACTTATCCATAGTCAGTGTATGACATACAGCAGACGCCAGTCAGCAAGCCCCCAGTTTTGAAGTAGCAGGCTGGAATCGAACATGGAAACTAAGCAATGTACTGCTGTGGATGGGGGCCAGCAACAAAATGAACTTTAGCCATTTAAAAAAAGTGCCAACCCCAAGAAAATCAATATTGATTAAAGTGTATGCTTTCCTGAGAATATATTCACCACTTTACCTTTCTGTAAGACATCCCATTTCCACACGAAAGCCATTAACAGCTTCAGTTCACCCTTCTATACTGTTGGTCAAACGCTGCTTTAATCAGTTATTTAGTTAGTTAGTTTCATTGTTTGTAGTTAGTTCAAACTCATGGGTTAAAAAAAGGCAACTAGCAACTTGATAAGAAATGTTGTAAGACATTAGAAAGATTTTGAAAATTAGTGGGAGAAATCACAGAGAAATATGTTTCTAGTTGTCATATATATTTAAAATAATTTTACATAATTATTCGAATTTCAAGAAGCCTTTTCCAGGTCACTTCCATGTTTTTTATTTTTTATTTTTTACTTTCCCATTTGTTTTCACATGTTTTTAGTTTGTTTGTTTTGGGAAACTTTCTTATACTTTTTTAAAAAAAAACAATTTCTTGCTAATTTCTATTCATAACTTGCTTGTTGCCCTCTTCTAATGTTTTTGAAAGAAATCAAGTGAATTTCCCCAAGTTTCAAAGGGTTGCAAAAAAGGTGGTCTACCAAACCTACTTTTTTAGATGTTCTTTTTCTCTCTTTGACCCATTCCTGACAAACATGCCCATGAGAAAAAAACATTTGGTGATGTTTTCTTTCATTTAAAAAAAAAAACCAACTAGATAATTAATAGGGCTACGTGAGTGACAGAATTATTAAAAGACATTGTTTGCTTGTTCTGAATGCAAGTAGTGAGTTTGCATATGCGAGTGTATTGGGGAGGAGGGGGAGCTGCATGTGCGAGTGCTCGCCCACTCCTTCGTAGTGTTTTATTTTTGGAACAGCACACAGGCTGGTCAGGAATAGAACAGCAGTCAAGTGGAATGGGTTGACAGTCTGGACGGCCGCTCTCTGTCTGTCTCTTCTTCACTGCCCTGCGTCCCTCCTCTCCAGACAGGGTGCGAGCTTCAGTTGCCTGAGTGTGTCTGCTCTAATCACTCACACTGGCTCCCAGAGCCGCCATGACCTGAATCCATCCTTTCTCCTTCCTTATGCAATCCCTTCATCAGAGAGAGAGAGAGAGAGAGGGAGAATAAGACTGCTGTTCTAAATCTCCACTGCCCCGCTTCTGTTGCATGTATTATGCAATCTGCTTTAGAAGTTTAATCAGGGTGCTGGCACACCAAAAACACACTCTGTGTGTGCGAGTGTGTGTGTGTGTGAGAGTTCAATACGTGATCTATCAGGGACATTACACACTCTGCCATGTTACATACTCATCGTTAGCAGCACACAGACAGCAGTGCAACCATCGGCGTCATAAGTAAAGAGGCCTGATTTAGCTCCAGATTAGCACTGTATGGACGCTAAACTCCAACAAACCAGCTATTTTTGGCACAGTGGAGTTGATCCACCTCAGTCTAAATCTGCGTGACATAATTTCTGATTTAAATGGGTGCTAGAGCTGTGACACAACTTTCCGTCTCTTTTGCTCTGTTGTGTCTGATCAGCCTATTGAGCTTTTTCTTAATCTCAAAATGTCTCTAAATGTCTTTAAATATCATATATTTACTGTACTCAAGTATCAGAAGTAATTCAATGATAAAATGTATTAAGTATCAAAAGTAAAAGTTTGTAATTTAAATTGTCAGAATATTGAAAATTCTGAATTTATTTCTTCATTACATGTATACCACTTAGAAAACAGAGCCTACATTAACTCTTGTAGGCGCTCGTGTATCAAGTTAGAGCGTGCACACTGCTCTCTAGAGCAGCGCTTGTCAGGTGCGTCTGAGCTGCGTGTCAGCTGCAGCGCATCGAGAGAAACAGTGGCTCGCTGTTTTTTTTTACGCGTGACGCTCAGGTTTGTTGACTCTATTCCACTTTATACTGCAGTTTAAAGTCTCTCTCTGTCACAGAGATGAGGAAATACAAAGATGTTTGTTTTACCTCAACTTCCTCATTCCCTTTTCAAAACAAAAGCTATCTGACTGTGTCTCTGTGGACATAATGCCATCAATTGCTGATACAATGCATTTTATTTTGAAACATTTACAGGATGGGGTTGTCAGCTGTGCAGGAGCTTGTATATCTTCATAAATGAGTGGAATATGTGCTTATAAATATGAAAATACAGCACTCATCAGCAGGCAGCGGTTTGCCGTAAGGCCCAGTTAAGGCTGGTCTATTCTGATGCAGAAAAAATGTACTAGTTATAATAATTTTTGTTAGAGAAACGTTATAATGTTATTTAAATTGCACTAATTTTACTGTAAGATGTTTTGTTGGACTGCTACATTTGAGGTTTGTTACTGTAACAAAGAGTTACTGTTTTGTTAAGTGACTTGAGTTTTACATTGTTTTATTTATTTTGGTGTTAGATTGCTAAATGTAGATTATACTACATTCGAGTGGAACAAGCTCTCTCATTAATTTTATTATGGAGAGACTTTATATCAGACTGTAAAACACAGATTAGGCACAGACTGGGCTATTTTTTGTTGGGGAATAATGCCCTGCAGTGTATGACAAGTTTTAAAATGTTATTTTCAGTGAATTTGTTATATTTATTGAGCAATAAAAAAATAATATTTAGATCAATTAAAAAAAAATCAATAGATTAATCGATTAATCGAAAAAATAATCGATAGATGAATTAATAAAAACTTAAGGATTTATCAAACAAAATTGAGTTTATCCCTCTTTCCCATTTCTTCTGTCCCTACCTCCCTCCCTCCTTCCTCCCTCCCTTCCTTCCTTCCTTCCTTCCTTCCTTCCTTCCTTCCTTCTTTCCTACCCTGTTTTGTAGTGAGAATTAATTAAGGGAAATGTGGTGGAGTAAAAGTATACATTGTATTTAGGAAATTTAGAGAAGTAAAATTGAAAGTTGGCGAAACTGTAAAAAACTCTCATACTCAATACTTACGTACTGTAACAAAGTATTATGAAGTATTATTACTTTGTTACATTACATTACATTACACTAATGGGTGGTAATCACACTGGGCTGATAAGGTAGGATATTATTACGATACATAAGTCACAATATATTATTGCAATTTTTCAAATGTTGTGCACTGCAAAGGCTTTTTGTTTTATCTGTTAACAGAGTTTTCAGGCTGTTTATCTTACTTCTGTCATTTCTACTGCAGCAAATTGTATCTAGTAGTCTGGAAAAAAAGTTTATTTCATTACTCTAGCAGACTATCAAAAGTTTAATTTGTATGTGTAATATTGATAATTTATATAATAAAAAATTGATACTTTGCATTAGTTTAATTAATCAGAGTATAGGTTTAAATTAATAAGGAAGCAGTTAATTAAAATTGAATGACTTAAAGAGAAGGAGTGGGATTAAATAACTTACTTCTTCTCACTCCTTTTTGAATACGTAAACCAAATATTTTCCTTTGCTTTATGTTTTTATAATCTAAAAATATTACTTATTTTTTTATCTGTAGACCTTTATGTGTTATCATTTCTCTATTTTTTAAATTTTGGGGTGAACTGTCCATTTAAGTAAAGAATATAAGTACTTCAAACTGTGGTTAAACTGGTGATAGTTTAGTCATCTTTATCTCTGTTTATGATGACAACACATTTTGGCACAGTCGTCATTATAAAAAAAAGAAAACTTTCACACACTGTCTCGCTTGCTGCTGGAATATTTATTTAAAATGTTTCCGTCCGTTTAATCTTCATCAGGTGCAGCTGTCATTCCAAAATCTAAGTAGAAAAACAATAGTCATTCAGTACAAATGAATGTAAATGGGGGTCTCTGCAAACAAAAGTCTTTACTCAACTCTTGTTCATTATGTGACAAATCACCCAAACAGTCATAAAAAATCATCCTGTCTTAATCAGCACGGCAGTTCTAATTGGAAAATGAAGTATGAGGCATTTCTGTTTTATCAAAACACAATTAGGAGAGTGTCTCCAGCCTCCAGACCGTCAAATCTCTCTGCTGCGAGTTGGCGTAGAACTTCATTAATTCCTACATGGTGTTGATCTCAGCTGAGTCCTCTTCCTCTCTTGGCTCCATTGTTTGCAGGCTCTGAATAATTTGCTCGTGTTAAAGCGGAGCAAAGCTCTTAAACCCAGATTTCCCTCGCTCATTCCCTCATTGCCTCCTTCATCTCCCTCTGTCAGTTTATCCACCCATTCCTCGCTCTCTATCAGTGTTTCTCTATCTTGTCGGACTCGCCTCCCTCCTCTCTGATGTGGGAGAGTGTGATCCCAAAGAGCCCTTACTGCATAAAAAGTCCATCTGAACAAGTAATTTAATCTTGTATCGATTCCTCAAATTTCCTGAAAGCGTCAGTTTAGCTTGTCTCCAATTCTTTGGGTGATGTTAGAATTTCAGTCAACTTTGCAATGTAACCACTCAGGGAATATTCGCATTGTTGGTTTACGCATATGAAAAGTGCTTGTTTTTGCCACTGACAGACTCAGATTGCAACTTTAAGTGTCTGACAACATTATGAAAAGGATCCTTACAGAGATAGACCTTGTTGGGGCGCCCAATAGCTCACCTGGTGGAGCTGGCACCCACGTACAAAGGATGTCCTTGCCGCAGCAACCGAGGGTCAATTCCACCCTCAGCCATTTGCTGCATGTCATCCCCTCTCTCCCCCTTTTATGCGATGACCTATCAGAATAAAGGCATCCAAAAGCCCAAAAACAATCCTCTTTAAAAAAAAAAAAAAAGCCCCAAAATCGCCATTACCGAACCTTTGATCTCTGAAACTGCTGCTATTTTTTTCAAAACCAAAGGAAAAGTGCAATGAGCAACTTGGTAGAAATGCTCCACAAATTGCAAGGAATTACATGTTCTTGATTTTACTTAATTACTTTTACTTAAATACCATTTTGAATGCAGGACTCTTACTTGTTATATAGAACTTTATTTTTCATTTTTAATAATTCAAGGATCATGACAGTTGTACTTATGACCCACAAATCTGTCCGACAAACGACAAAAAAACAAGCAACAATAATGCTGTCTCTGGCAACTATTACAACTGTTAATTTA
>NW_024622957.1:0-1702 GCF_008729295.1 Plectropomus leopardus
TTTTTTAAGGAATAGTAATTGAAAATAAAACAGGATAAATCGCCCAGCCCTGCTCACTGTGTATTGTCCATACTGCAGTACTTATTTATGGTAAACATCTGTTTAAGTGCTGATTTATTTATTTTTTTTTTTAAATAGAGGTGTCCCCAGGTCTTAGCCAAGGACCAAACGCAGAACCAGTGTCTGAGTTTCCATCCGTCTCCAACTCTGTGCTCGATGCTCCAGAGTTCCCAGACTTTGAGAATTCAGAGATGGAAACATCAGAGGGTGAAGCTGTTGTTGACATTGGTGCACTAGAACTGGAGGCCTTAGACCTAGTCAGCACTGACCCGCCTGTGCCAGAAGACTGCAGCGTCAGCGATTTCGAGGATCCACAACCAGACTTTTCAGAGTGTGATCCCATAGAGCCTCTTATGAGCACCTGCGGCGTCCAAGACCTGAACCTTGGCAGCCAAAACATAATACCCCTCGACCCAGACAGCTTCCCAGAACCAATAAACCTTTCAGAGTTCCCAGAGCCTGCTGTGTCGGAGCAGTGGTCTCAGAGTGAGGAGGCCATCATGGATCCCCTCTCTAGCACTCAGGCTGATGAGACTGATCTGGGAGCTGCTGAGTCTCACTCTGCTGCATGGGAAACAGACAACCACTCGGCATTATATGATGAGCTTCAACAACATTGCAAGTGAGTTTTATAGTACCTGCAATCACATTTGATGCATTTTTCCACATTTCAGTATGTTTATAACATTTCCTGTTTGTACCATTTGACTGTTTTCCTTCTCTCTAGTGTATCTCAACAGGACAGTTACCATGAAGCATACAATAATGTGTATGAGGATGTTGAGAAAGTCAACAAGCTTATCTTGGGCCAGAACTCACGTAAAAGAAAATGTGGTCTGAAAAGTAAGAATATTTACCCAAAACAGTGACTACATTTACATGCACACTAATATTCCACTATTATTACGAATGTGAACATTTTCTGAATGTGATGCGCATCATTTAAACAGCATATTCTGTTGGAATATTCTGAATTACACCATTTTCTGAATGTAGCATGTCGTGATTAAGACATGTGATATATGCCTGTATTATTTGGGTTTAGGGCCTTTCTTTGGACATGTATTCAGTGTATTTGGATAATGTGTCTCAGTTGAGGTTTTAAACACAGTGTGTGACACATGGCCTCTCGTCATGGATACGTCGTACTCAGACAGACCAGCCAACAGTTTGCATGGCTGGGGTAGAGATGTTTGCTCAAAAGACAAACCCACGTTTCTGGTCAGAGGGAGAAAAGCAACTCGTTTTCTAAATTTTGACTTGAATATTAACAGGTTTGTGGATACACAAACAAATATATACAAATATATTGTACCGCAGACCTTCTTACTTCTTTTCAAGAAGGTAGTTGAAGAAATGAAAGCGGGAGGCTGTGTTTGCACGGTCAAACAAGTCTGCTCAGAAGAAACTCTGAAAAAATATATATTTATGTTTGAGTAAAAGAATCAAAATGACACAAGCTTTTCAGCTGTTCAACTTTTCCATATTTTGACGTGGTAAACAACATGTCAGGGCACATTAATTAGAATATACACAGCTGCATGCAAACAAGAATATTAGTGGAATATTAATTTCAGTAGCCATGTAAACACCTTTGTAGGAACATTGTCTTTTTTTTTGCAGAATTTCTGCAGATTCCTGA
>NW_024622958.1:0-4957 GCF_008729295.1 Plectropomus leopardus
CAAAATGCTGAATATCAAAGCAAACGTATTAAATGATTCACTTTATAGGTGAATATTTCTGTGGTGGCAGCACTGGAGGAGCTCAGGGCTTAGAAGAATGGGGAGAAAGAGAGTAAGAGAGGATGAAATGAACAAAGAGAAAGAGAGAGAGCTGTAAAGCCTCTGCAGAGTAACGCCTCTTATCTCTGAGCTCGCTCCGACAAACACAAGCAAAGAGACTGCCGTTCTTTCTCTGCTGCCCTTCTCTCTCCCCCTCATCCATCCACTATATCCCTCCTTCTCAATCTGTCCCTCACTCTTCTGCTCATCCTCCAGTCCCTTTAATGCTGACTCACACTAAATCAAAGCTTCATCAGTGCAGATCGATCCAGTCGATGTCAGTTCATGTGACTGCTCATCCAGTCCCTCCCTACGCTGGTGTGGCTCTACATATCTGTTTAATCCTCTCTTGTCTTTTGCACAACGCTTGTTTTGCTTGATTGTGCAGCAACACGATGGTTACTGTCCGACTAGTTACTACAAAAAGGCAACAGGAACAACACCTTTTAAAACCCTGCAAGCTGTATAATTCCTTTATTCTAATTTTGCTCAAATGACAAACCACAAAAATGTTCCGTAAATATTTCTGGAGGGTGGTCCTCGAAAGAGATCACAGCTCACTCAAAGCCTCATAAGACTGCTATATGTCACTGTTAAAGGAAGAAGCTGAAAATTTTCAAATGCAGAACATTTTTAATTCATAAGATATCTAATGCAAATCAATTCTCCTGATTCTTTTTTCTTTTATTGACACACATGGCATTATCTGCTGTTTTCTTTCTATTTTTTTCTTATTTCTATTTTTTCCTTCTTTGTTTTATTGACACGTATGATGTTATCTGCTGTTTTCTGTTTCTGTTTTGTTTCTTTTTCTATACTTTATATTTTTAAATGAAATTTTTTTAAAAACCAATATAAATATAAATGAGTGCCCGGGCTTGCAAAAATCGCAATCATAAAAATGGAGATTATAGTTGTTTGGCACGGCCAAAGGCTTTCTTTCTATCATTCCGACTTAAGGTGAACTAAACATGCTACAAGCCCACACCGCCTACCTCTGCCTGTGTGTGTTGGCTACCTTGCTGAACTGCTGCAGCTTGCATGCGTGCTGCGTCCACTGCTGCAGCTCTGCCTGTCAGCCCTATATTTTTACTTAAGTTGATGATTCACGCAAGTCTCTGCATTTTCCTCAACTTTGTCCTGCAAATATTTCACAACGAAAGTATTTACTTAGCAAACTAAATCATTCTGTCCTCAGTAGGAGTGGGCAGTATGGCCCTAAAATAATATCACGATATTTTAGGGTATTTTTGCGATAGCAATATTCTTGATGATATGACAAATTTATGAATAATTAAAACAAAAAACATACAATTGCAAGAAAATAATTGTTATAGTTTTATATGTCAACATAAATGTAAGTTTGACTTCAGACATTCATTAAAAAATCTGAGAATCTGTCATTTCTTTAATTTGTAGAGAAGAACAGTAACCAGCAGCTAATTTGCTCTCAGCCGTGCTTGTTGTTGCTGTGTATAACTGTATGATCTCATTATGTGAAGTTTTATGATTTTTTTTATATGAATTTTTCTTTGATCATGTTAAAAATTATACCAGTATCATCGTGACCAATATGATACGGTCACCACTAGTCCACAGAAACACTGGAGAGCTTATGTGAGCTGTGTGTCTGTTCTAAGCTGTTAACATTGGCACCCAAATTAAAAGCAAGAAGTTCTGCGATTCACACGCACTGCTTCGGTTTCCAGTTCGGCAAGTTAGGACTTTTAAGCGCACTGCTGTAAAAGACAAGGGTGCACTAGGTAATACAAAAAAGTGCGTTGTTGTGAAATGGAATGTGACACAACAATCATTTAAACTCAGTTATCTTGTTTTCATAATTGTTGGTAGCTAAAACCATAAGTGAAAGTAAAATGGGATTAATCACACAGCCAGAATGTGTTAAACAAAATGAAACATGAGGGAATCTCACCGTAATTGCAGCATTTGCAGCCATTTAGGTTGCACAACTTTTGTCCAGTCATGATCTGGCAAGATCAAAGCCATCTTCTCCCTCCTCTTACATGTAGATCAATAGAGCCATGAAATGCATCGTCATCCACATAATTCTCCAGCGTGCCAGGAGGGCAGATTAATGATTTTTTTCAGCACTTAACTGATATTGACTCAGCATACACTAAAAGGCTGTAAGGAGAGGTGGATCGAGAGTATGTCTTTTTATTGACAACAACAACACTGTTGTTGTTGTCCAACCTGATAAAGAGTTAGGGCCTTTGATGACTTTGAGATTGACCACTAAACTCAAATTAACTGGCCTTCAGTGAGTAATTATTTAATGTCACTCTGCCTGTCACACTCTGTGGGTGTTCTGTGTGTGTGTGTGTGTATGTGTGTGTGAATCTAAGATTTGATTACAAGAGTGTTGTGCTGGTTGTAAGTACATCCATTCACTACTGAGAACAATTTTTGTATGTGTCAAAATACCAGTGAAGTAGACTCTGGTTGTAGTTTTGTAGAAACTGTATGAACCTAAACATTTTCTTTCACTTTTTCAAAGATGGATATCTTTTTTTTTTCCCCTAAAATATTACTCAAAATTAAACAGAAAAATTTGCCCATGCCTTCTTGAATGACAAATAGCACATGATGCATTCAGTTTTCTACAAAAAAAACAAGTCAGTGTCACTTAACTTCCAAAGAATAACCTTTACTGTTTGTGCACCAGTCAAACGTGTATCCGTGTGTTATTTGCATCCTGCATTTGGGTTGCTTAATGATTTGACTAAAGGTCACGTCAGAGGAAATAAGATTGCAAGTAAATATGAGAGGACTTTGAGAGAAACTTCTCAGTGCATCTCTAAATGCAAGGTTTGCCTCCCACTCACCTGTTTGGTTCCAAATCTGTCTGTTACACAAACACACACACACAAGAAAAACTGTTCGTTGGCATCTGTAGCAACCAGAGTTGTAACTGCAATAACATCATTTGCGTCGCATGATTTTCAGTACTGTAATCTTCCACAGTGTTGCTCAATAACTGTAGCATGACAAAAACATTACTCACCGTTTTGAGTTTCAGAACTGTGTCAACACAGTGTGATTGGTACTCATCACTCATGTTACATAAACTTTCATCTATGCGCTGCTGAAAAACTAGTGTTGCTGCCAAGCTCAACTGAAAGTTAATTAGGAGGATTAATTCCAGTTCTTCCAAAAAGATTTCCATCGAGTTGTGTGTTGCAAAGATATTGTAGCAGTGCTTGTTGTTTTCATTTTAAGTTAGTTGTCTCTGGTCTTTTCTCTGCTCTACCGTCTGTCTCTTTTATATCTCTCCACTTGACTCGTGGTGATCTCTCGCTCTCTTGAGCTTCTTGTAGAGGACTCACAAGTGTCCCTGCTCTTTATTTTCTCTCCTTCTATCTCTTTTCTCCTCACTTCTTACATTTCTGTTGCAGCTGCAGTGGGTGTAAATAATACATTTGTTCTCCGAGAGCCTGGCTGTTTCAGATCGTCCTCCTTACTCTGTGTTGTACAGAACTATTCATGCTGCACAACTGTTGCACAATGACTGTACCTGGAAAACAATGAAAAGACCGTTTATAGAGTATGCAGGCTTGTTAACCTGCACCTGACATGGAATAAATCTGTCACATTTGAGTAATTAACTCCTGATTAGGATGTGTAAAAGCTAAACACAGCACATGGACAGGGCTCTGTTAAGACAGCAGCTCACTCACACACTGCATACATGTTCATATCGTCTTCCTAAAAAGACAACAACACATGGACCTCAAATGGACCACAAATACACAGCAACAGTGTAAATTTCTTATCTCAGAAAAGGAGACAGAGTCTTGCTTTTCTTCATCTTTCTCTTCTCTGACATTAGCCTCACCTGGGAGAGTGGGAAGAAAAGCAGGAGAGATACGATGTCTGTATTTTAACTAGGTCAGACCCTGCAGCAGCAGACTCACAGAGAGATCAGAAATCTTTTTCCTGTTTTATTTAAAAATGTGGGGGGAAATAACCCATGTACAACAGCATTCATGCTGTGCAGAGCAACACTATGAAGCTGCACAGTTTTTACATCTGTTCGGTCCCTCTCTGCATGTCGTTATAAGCCATGGACATGAATGTTGATCAAAGCACAAAGCTCTGTTAATTCTCCTCAGTTATTAAGTTCTTTTGTACCCAGTAGATGTCATCTTGATATTTGGGGTAAAGTTTGACTTTATGGCATCACAACAGTTTAAAAAAATGCCATAAATATTTAGAATTAACATCATGCAAAACAAATACACTATAGTATAAAGTAGATGTTGGTTTGCTGCATTAGGTGTACTACCAATAGTGAAAATACTCTCTTTTGGGGTGATTTCTTATAAAAATATGGAAAGACGGCAATGAGCATTCTAATGGAAATGACCCAAATACTAGCGAGATATTAGTAAAAAGTTACAAAACAAGTGAAAATGAATACAAAAAGAGAATTAAAGTTAAAAAAAAAAAAAAACAATAACAGGAAATGATCTGGAAAACATCCCAAAATAAAACAAAACTAATAAATAGAAATTTCATTTATAAATATACAGTATACCTATATTTTTTCTGTAACCTAATTTTAAATATATGATTATACTAGTTATAAATCTAATTTTCTGGACATTTTCCCCCAGTTCTTTTTTGGGGGGATAATTTTCTGATATATTTATCTAATTTTTAGCTAATTTTCAGGTGCTTTTCTTGTCACCTTTTAGTATTTTTTGTAATTTGCAGGACATTTCATACCAAGTTGGTAATGGCAGACCTAATTCACTCAGGTTTCAAAGGTTTAAATGCTTATGTAAGGTGTCTGAAAACAGCACGAGAAAGCTGAAGTCAGTCCAGGTTTTAAAAA
>NW_024622959.1:0-4394 GCF_008729295.1 Plectropomus leopardus
GCAAAATGCAAGAGACTGTAACACTGAGCTAAAATGAAACTAGGACTCATAACTTTGGTAAATAACATAAATAAACAGTCTCATACTATGTTTTGCTGTTATGTGCAGGACACACTGCTAGCGTGAGCAGCGTGTGATGCAACCTCGCCAAACTGCTGCGTCTTGCACGCTTGGGGTGTTCATACTGGCAGTGTTGTTGCTGCAGCGCTGCTGCAGAGCTGCCTGCTGCTGTGACTACTGTATTTCCACAATTATAAGCAAGTATTCCACTTATTTATGAAGCCATGCAAGCTCCTGCATTATCAACAACTGTGACAGCCTTGTGTCAACAACTGTTGACATATATGTTATCAGAGGGCTTCTTTTAAAACAGTAAAGGTTGAGATTAAAAATGCAGTCAAAAGTAGCATAATGTCATGGCATAATGTGCTGCTCACGAAAGCATTGTGTCCCGCGTGTTATCCATGGCATGCTGTTACCTGCACATACACACAAGGAGCTCAGCGAAGTGGAGGAGCGATCGATAGAGCTGGAGAGTTGACAAGGGCTGGACTCCATGTCGCCATGCATGAAAGCTTTGCAAGTAAGAACACTGTGCAACAGCTGATGCAAAAACAAAGAGCTGTATCGGGTACTACATAGCTCAGTAGAACTGTTTCTGATAATGGCTTGACTTGCCCCAATACCGATCTTTGAGACTGGATCAGGACATCTCTGTAGGAAACAGTTCTGATATGTTATGCAGGGCTCAACCGTACCTTCTCTAGCAGGTATCCAATCACCAGGAAGCCCTTTCCTCCCAGCATCTGCTCCTGCATGGCCACTGAGCTCTTTAGCAGCTCAACCAGAAAGGCCAGGAGAGTGGCACTGCAAAACAAAAAACAAAACATCTCAAACAGAGATAAAATACCCATCTATTCACACACGCATCAGGTGGTGAAGGAGTTATTCCATAAACTACAGCAGCGTAGGCAACAGTGTGGCAGAAGGGAAAAAAAACAAGGTCATTTTCAGAGGAAGTCAGCAATCACCTGAGAACTCTGGCTCACCACTTTCATCCCTCTTCAATTCAGAAGTAAGCCTGGGCCCACCGGGCTCTCTGGGGACAGCGAGTGGTGTGGGGAGCAAGTTGTGTGTCTGTCTATGTGCGTGTGGGGTGGGGGGTTCAAGGGGGCAAGGCAGTGCGCCAAAGACGATTTTTTTCTTTTTGGAGGGCTTTTCAGTTGAAGCCTTTGGCTGAGTGACAGTGGTGCTCGGTGACACTTCTTAATCGGCTTTCCCTCTAGTGGCCTCCGCTCTAGCACAACAATCGCAAGGACACAATCACTCCTGTGCAGGCTTGCCCACAGATGCTGCACATACACTACAAGCATACAAACTCATATGACCATATGATAATGTAAACTTTGCTCAACTCTGTGTTTGTTTGTCAACCTCATCAGTTTGCAGATGCTTCTTTCTCTCCTTTAACTTAGCTAAAAGTGGATGACACGGGGCACCTGGTGCCTCAGTTGATAGAGCAGGCGCCCCATGTATAGAGGCTGTGTCCTCGCCGCAGCGGCCGCGGGTTCGACTCCGGCCTTAGCCCTTTGCTGCATGTCACTCCCTCTCTCTCTCCCCATTTCACACTTGTGCTGTCCTATCAATTAAAGGCAAAATCGCCCAAAAAATATCAATAATAAAAATAAAAAATTGGATGACAGCTAACTCTGTGTGCTCTTGGTTTAGCCTCTGATCTCTTACTGCAGAGCTTCCTTCCAATTCGCCAGAGGTGATTTATGTCATATCACTGCTGTTTGGAATTCAACGGGTCACAGAGCAACACAAGATTAGGTGTTTATTAAAAGAAAGGTTTTCAAATTACTTTTCCAGGGTTCAGTTGAGAAAAGCCACTGCAGATCAACGAGCATTACAGAGAGTTAATTGTTGCAGAAGCTTTCAAGCTCTGCAGGCTTTAAAAGGACTCGATCTAAAAGCCAAGGCAAGGACAATGCTAGTGTTGTAGAAAGTGACTCACTGAGAGGGAAAGCCCCTTGACATAGCAGTGAGAGGGACAGAGAGCAGAGATGAGAGTAAAACTACAGAGGCAGTGAGCCCTGGGCATCAGGGGTCTGTGCTGCTGTGTTGCCACTCCCGCGTCTATCTAGTACTGCTGTCGCTGAACTAACACAGGATTAGAGCAGAGCTCAGACTCCATCCAGGGCACAGTGGGGAAGCTTGGGACTGACCAGCTCAGGATGATGGGGATGAAAAGAGTCTGAACCAGAGAGGAGATACAATAATGAAAACTGGACTGCAGCTACCAAGGCTGGTGCTATATAAACCCCTTTGAAACCTGAGCAACTTTGTTTAATTTCTGTCTAAAACATGGAAAGAACAAAGTGGAGAAGAAATTAAACAAAAAAAGGAAAACCTGGAAAAAAACATTGGATAATAAAAACAACAATTCTATAACTTTGAATACATAATTATGATTATTTTAAATGTATTTTTTGACAGTTTTACTCTAGCTTTTTAAAAAAATGATTTTCCAAATTTCCTTATTTATTGCAATACTTGAGCAGTTCTCGCTCTCACCAAGTTTCTCACCAACTTTTTCCCATCTTTTCAAAAGAGAACAAACCAATTTGCTCAGGGTTCAAAGTTTAAAATACTTGTGAAGGTGTCTGAATGCAGCACAAGAGAAGTGATGTTGATTCAGGTTTCAGAGTGTAAAGCAGGCAGTAGTATTTTACAGATATACAGGTATCTGTGTATATGTTGACCATTACACAAAATAGTACAGTATATATTGCAGAGAAAAAAAGTCCTGGCGTAAGCAGAAACACTCATATCACCATTTTTTTTGTCCAACAGCCTCTAATGCTGGATTTTGGGACTTTGTCACCAAGGTGTGACCTCCTGCGCTCTGATTTTACTGCCTGTAGCCTCAACAACCACAATAAAAGTGATAATATAAACACTATCAAGTCTATGACATCCCATATCGGAGAATTGAGATGCTTTACTCTTGCACCTCAACTTTAGTTTATATCGCCCCAATATGCTGTATCGGGTGTTATGTGGCATGTATGCGAGTCTACGCACCAATCCAATACCACATAATGTGGTGATGTCGTATATATGATATCAAAGTGCTTTATTGACCATTCTGAGAATATCTACAAAAAAAATTGTCATCCAGAAGTGTATTTAAATTGCCTCCTCTTTATTATGATTGTAGCAGTGTTTAAGACTATAAAAAATGAAGAAATCCAAAAATGAATGTCTTGATTATTTAACTTTGTTGAAAGGAGTTGCTGTTTCTGTGGGCTGACGCTTACTCAGCGCAAAATGTATCCCATTATGCACTGAGGCAAAGGCTGTGTTGCTGACTGCTTAACAGCGGTGATCCCAGAGGCCAAGCACATTGGGAAGTATTGGTACTTGGGATCAGCCGATATGCAAGTTAAAGTATTGGAATGAGTGTAGGGAAGGAAAAAATCATAAAGAGACATCTCTAATTTTTCCCCTTGTTCAAAAATATTAATGTAGCCTACTTTTCTCTATCAGTCAAAAACGCAGCCTCATATATATGTCTAAAGGTTTAAAGGATCAACAAGTCATCAAACTCACATTAATTTCCGGGACTGTGCAGACCAGCTCTGTCAGGTGTTACTGTACATCTACAACCTGAGCCTGAGTCTGGAGAGGGTTCCTGAACTGTGGAAGACTTCCTGCTTGGTTCCAGTGCCAAAGATCGCACACCCCAGGGAGCCCAACCACTGCAGGCCTGTGGCCCTGACCTCCCATCTGATGAAGACCCTGGAGAGGCTCATCCTGCACCATCTCCGCCCACTGGTGAGCTCAGCGCTGGACTCCCATCGGAGTGGACGATACTGTCATCTACCTACTGCACCAATCCCTCTCTCACCTGGAGCACTGTGAGGGTCATGTTTTTTGACTTCTCCAGTGCCTTCAACACCATCCAGCCTGCACTGCTGAGAGGGAAGCTGGAGGCAGCCGGTGTGGACAAGCAGCTGACTGCATGGACCATCCACTACCTCACCAACAGACCACAGTAAGTGAGGCTCCACGACTGTGTGTCTGATGTGGTAGTCTGCAGCACGGGGGCGCCGCAAGGCACAGTGCTCTCACCCTTTCTGTTCAGTCTGTACATCTCAGACTTTGTTGACCACTGCCACCTACAGAAGTTCTCAGATGATACGGCCATCATCAGATGCATTTCGGATGGGAACGACCAGGAATACAGGGGGGTCATCAGTGACTTTGTCGGCTGGTGTGAGATCAATACCCTGCAAATCAACGCCAACAAGACAAAGGAGATGGTCATAGACTTCAGGAGGAAGTCACCCCCTGTCACACGGGTGAGAATCCAGGGAAAAGAGATAGGG
>NW_024622960.1:0-1634 GCF_008729295.1 Plectropomus leopardus
AAAAAAAACAGTCAAAAGGCTTTCAATGGCAAAATGCATGAGATGTTTTTCTTTAATCTCCTCATAGTAAGTGACCTTGCATGGCTTCAGTGTGAAACCAATTGTTTTTCTTTTCTAGTTTTGCGCACAAACCATACATACATAAACACATGCACACTAAAAGGAAAAAGCATATAATCAAAATCAGTCTGCTTCTTCTTTACAACAATGGCCGGTGCAAGAAGGGGAGGTATAAACAAACAAACAATATCTTGTACAACTCTAGTCTAGATCTAACAACAGCAGTTTGCTACTATTTGTAAATATGGAGATACAATGGAGCAAAAGGAGATTCTGTGTTTTGTTTAAGTCTAAAATAAACAAAATATCACAGAAAATGTATGATTTCTAGCATTTAAATTTGTACATTTTTGCCCTATAACATCCACACTTTGGCAAAAAAAAGTCACATCAGACGTACAGAAAAGAAATACTCTCATCCATTTCTGTCAGACAACATTTGTCGATCACTGATGAGTGTGTTATGGGTTCATCTGATAACCCAGATGTTGCACACCAGCCATCATCCAGGTTTTCCTAGAAAGTGTCCCCCTGTCTTTATCCTGTCTTAGCCCCTGCTCTTTATCAATATTTGCAGCTTGACTGGCATACCTGCCTCTGCTGGACTATAAATAACCTGTTTGAGCCTGTGCCAGCCGGTTTGTGTGGGAGTCCGAGCACTGCTGGTGATTTCAGCTGGGTCTCTGGTGGCTGGAGGCAGTAGGGCTGCCATGTTGACACACTTCAACCAGTGTTCCCAATCCAAATTACACACTCCACTAGCCTTACACCATCACAGTAACACAGTCATTGAAGAGAGGATACCACCTATTCACAGTTATGACACGTTGTGATCATGGTGTTGCACCTCTCACCTTTTACTTCTTGTTACACTTCTGAGTCCTGTTGTGTAGAGGGTAACCTCTGCTCCTGGAGGTGCTCTTTCCCACTGCACCTCCCAGTGTGTATTCCCTGTCAACAAGAGCGCTTATTAAAATTCATTTTCACACACATAATCCCTCATATCAGAATGGCCTCTTGGCTGCTGCAGGGTTCTCTTCTTTTCACATGCACATTGCTCTGCGTTGGCCCTGTGTGGGAATTGGCTGTGAGATAATGTGCAAATAGTCTCAACACTTTCGAAAACCCAGGAGAGAGCACTCAGTGCAGCAGGCATGTCTTTTCTGTTTACCATTTATTTCACTTTGTGTCATTTTTACCCAATCTGTCTTTGTTAGGGATGTGTGTTTTGGCTAATTTCACTGATATTTTAACAGATGGTGATGAAACAAAGATGAGAAAAAAAATCATCTTAATTGACATAATCTGTGAAATTTAGACATTTATTTAGTCTGAAGTGCTCAGGAAAAAAGAGATTATGTGCAGTTAGAGTTACAGAAAGGGTTTATGCATGGCTTTTGCCTGTGAGGAAATCTATTAGTCTAATAGATAGGCATCAGTGGCACATCTATTTGCTGCTACAGTAAAGAGCTGGGCATTTTGATACATGTCATGTGTTCATTGTCCATTACCCCTATAAAAATGTGTCATATATTTACTCGATAACAGTAAGTAATTTTCGTTATATTTCTATT
>NW_024622961.1:0-2398 GCF_008729295.1 Plectropomus leopardus
ACTACATGTATGTAATCAGTTCCGTCTATCTACTGTAGAAATGCAACAATAATTGATGCTGCATGTCTCTCTTCCTCTGTTTGATACAGCTGTGTGGATGAGGTGTATTTTTAACCGTCCAGATGTGACTGTTTAAAAACCATCTGGAGAGAAGACCACAGCAGCCTGTCCATTCAGTAAATAAGGTTCAGGAGGGGCAGGTACACAGCCGTTCATATTATTCTGATTGTCGTGCTAATATAATACCCATGGAAGTCCGTGGAAAACACAGGAACAGATGCAGAACAATTCATCTGACACAACACAGCATGAAGCATTTCATTGAATTACTAGTCTTTTGAAATATGAGGTTAGCGAGGAAAACTGACCACAGCACAGGGACATTTAAGAAGTTCAAGTACCATTCGGAGTTATGCACTGGTGCTTTGATTTAGAGCCAATTAATAATTTCTGAATTTGTCTAAGACACAAGAAACAATGCAGTACTCAGCTGGGACAATCTGTTGCTGGTTGCATAGAGGACAAGATCACTCAGGAGGCTTTCACATCCCCCAGGCCCACATCTAACCACACTTGAGGCCAAAGTCCAATTCATTTGATTAGTGTGAACATTGTGTACCGTGAATGATTCTCATCAGGTGTGAAAACTAAGTGGACTGCTATTAAGAATATGATTTCATTACTGAAGGCATTTCTCAACACCACCTGTCCTCCTGCATATGTGCACTGCTACTCTGGACTCCCATGGGTGATAAAGCAGGAAGGAAGACGAGAGGGTCTTTCTTGACATTTTCTCCAAAATAGAATTAATAGTAGGCATGATATGAAGGTTGGATCCACACATATGAAAGATAGGCTCCAGAAAATCTGAGCAAAAAACACTTCATTTCCTGCATGCTGATTAATTTTTATGCACCATTTCTGTGCTTTTTCTGCATCAGTTTATGGTTTACATGTCTTTAATTTTGTCAAAACAAAAGTCCTCATCAGCCCCCTTGACATCTGCGTGTGTGGACCCTTTGAATTACTGCACAGAATATTCATTATTTCCTAACAAAATTAAAGAGTAATTAAATTATAGAGTAAACTGTGCCTGGATGTAAACTTGGGCCAGCTTTCATGCTCAAGTGCAAAGAAACTTTGTCAGTCAGCATTTTATTTGCATCTCTGGAGAGTTCATATTTGGATAACCTTAAAAATCTCTTAATACTCTCCACATGCTAATCGTGCAGTAATGAATTAATCATTCATCAGAATTTCCACATTGATTCAGATGTAATTAGCCCTCAGTTGTTTTCGTACTTTTTTATATTTATATATATATATATATATATATATATATATATATATANAGGGCAATTTTCTCAGTTTAAGAGTTAATAAGTAGCAATACTACATGTATGTAATCAGTTCCGTCTATCTACTGTAGAAATGCAACAATAATTGATGCTGCATGTCTCTCTTCCTCTGTTTGATACAGCTGTGTGGATGAGGTGTATTTTTAACCGTCCAGATGTGACTGTTTAAAAACCATCTGGAGAGAAGACCACAGCAGCCTGTCCATTCAGTAAATAAGGTTCAGGAGGGGCAGGTACACAGCCGTTCATATTATTCTGATTGTCGTGCTAATATAATACCCATGGAAGTCCGTGGAAAACACAGGAACAGATGCAGAACAATTCATCTGACACAACACAGCATGAAGCATTTCATTGAATTACTAGTCTTTTGAAATATGAGGTTAGCGAGGAAAACTGACCACAGCACAGGGACATTTAAGAAGTTCAAGTACCATTCGGAGTTATGCACTGGTGCTTTGATTTAGAGCCAATTAATAATTTCTGAATTTGTCTAAGACACAAGAAACAATGCAGTACTCAGCTGGGACAATCTGTTGCTGGTTGCATAGAGGACAAGATCACTCAGGAGGCTTTCACATCCCCCAGGCCCACATCTAACCACACTTGAGGCCAAAGTCCAATTCATTTGATTAGTGTGAACATTGTGTACCGTGAATGATTCTCATCAGGTGTGAAAACTAAGTGGACTGCTATTAAGAATATGATTTCATTACTGAAGGCATTTCTCAACACCACCTGTCCTCCTGCATATGTGCACTGCTACTCTGGACTCCCATGGGTGATAAAGCAGGAAGGAAGACGAGAGGGTCTTTCTTGACATTTTCTCCAAAATAGAATTAATAGTAGGCATGATATGAAGGTTGGATCCACACATATGAAAGATAGGCTCCAGAAAATCTGAGCAAAAAACACTTCATTTCCTGCATGCTGATTAATTTTTATGCACCATTTCTGTGCTTTTTCTGCATCAGTTTATGGTTTACATGTCTTTAATTTTGTCAAAACAAAAGTCCTCATCAGCCCCCTTGACATCTGCG
>NW_024622962.1:0-9049 GCF_008729295.1 Plectropomus leopardus
GTATTCTATTTATGTATTCTATTTACAAATCTGACATTTTAAAAACAAGACCTATATGTCCTGTTTTTCTAAATTATTATTATTATTATTATTGTTATTATTTGTTGACAAAAAATATGTAATATGCTGTAAAATTAGAAAGGCCCTGCATCTTTATGAATATCTGTGTAACTTCATTCCTAAAATGACTACTTGTATTTTAATTTATTTTTCTTGGTCCTCTTTATTATTTATTTCTGTCTTTTAGTTTGCTTCTTAATACTGAAATCTGTATTCATAATGTCATATGGGGTGCTTTTTGACTTTACAACACATTTCAACTTATTATTTTAAACGTACAGCTTATTTGTGACTAAAGTAAAGTATTTATTTACTGTCGTATTCTTTTACGTTTAATTTTACTTGAATAAAAAGTGTTTTATTATTAGTAAAATATAAAAAAATACAATTGTTAATAGACACTGTTGCTGGCTGAAATTCAGGTGAAGAAGCAGCAGGTGGAGGTGGAGGCTGCCGCGTGCAACGAAGACAGAAGAAGAAGAAGAAGAAGAAGCAGCAGCGCGTGAGCGGCCGGTAGCTGTTACCTGTTACCGTCACCTGCCTGTCAGATATAGTTCAACGTAGTTTGGTCCCACAGTGACACAATGACGAGGAGCAGTTTTAGGATACATGTTTTGAACGATGCCATCAAGCTGTGAGTTTGCGGGTGGAAAAATGATTTTTATTCCGAGAGCGAAAATACTCTCAGTTCTGGATTTTGACGTTTTTTTTGCTGTTTTTCCACCAGAAACAAATGACACGCCACACCTGATTTTAAGGTAAGACTGCTGACTGTGTTACTGCGCGTTTATGGCTCTTTTTTTTGAATTATTGAAACGTTTAACCCTTGTGTTGTCTTGGGAAAGTTGACAGTTGCAGTTCAAACAGCTGCATTAAAACAGACGCGCCGCACGGAGGCGCTGCAGCAGCGACAGCCACAAACATCAGGACTCACGCGCATCCTGTTAAGTTATAAAGTCAAACAAAAAATAACTTCATAGGAATTTATTATTTATGTCTTTGGTGTTTTTGGCTTTAAACTCATTTTATTTTGATTGCTGTAAGCACAAGAAGAAATTAGTTCAGTGTAAGGCTGCAGCTAAGATGTTTTTAAATTATCTATTTTATCTGCCGATTATTTTCATAATTATTTGCTTAATTGTTTGTCAATAAAATGTAAAAAGAAAAGTGAAAATTTCTTTTATAATTTCCCACAGCCCAAATGTGACGTCTTCAGATGTTTAGTTTTGTCCAACCAACAGTCCACCCCCCGAAAATATTACATTTACTGTCATTTATGACAAAGAGAACCATCAAATCATCACATTTGAGAATTTCCAACCAGCTAACTTTTTTTTTTTTTTTTTTTTTTTTTTAAAAAAAAAAAAGTTTGGGTAACTAAAATAGTTTTTGACTCATTTTCTGCTGACTGACTAATCACTGCAGCTCTAGTTATATTTATTTATTTTTCTGCAGCAATGGAGTATTTGGTTCTGACTAAAAATGCTGGTTCTGGCTGCTGCAGTATATATTTCTTTACACAAAAACAGAGAATTAAAGTATTTAAGGAACTTTGGTGTATCATCTAAATAAGGTAAAATAAAGTGCAATAAGATACATATCAAACAATAAAATGACAATTTAGACATCAGGACAAATTACAAGAAATATAATGAATCTAAATAAGATGAAAAAAGTATAACAGTCCTAAAATGTCAGCAGATAAAAATCAAAAACAGGATTTAAGACAAAACAGTCAAACAGTGTTTGACTGAACATTAAATACTGTTTCAAAATGTGCCTTTATAATATCACAAATTTAATGACGTTTCAGTCCTTCTCATTGAGTGCTATTTTATTGATAATTGTTTTTGTATTAATTAAATATCTTCTTGATATTATCTACACTTACCTTTCGTTAGGTTTTGAATGAGCAAGCTTCAGCAAATGAAACTTGGTTTCAGGAATTATACCGTACCGATTAGCACAATCTGATTTTTTTTTTAGATGAAAGTAACTGTTGGGAGTTTGTGTTTTAGATGTTTTTGTGAAATTTAAAACAAAAAAATAAATAAAATAACGTAATTTATTCATTTTTTATTCATTCACTGTTATTATTAATTAAATTTATTTAGTCATTTTTTCTTTATTCTCTTACTCTCTACTCTGAAAATACACTCAAAGATCATGACATTTATCCTGCTTTACACGCATACAGTTCCAGTTTAAAATCATACCTGAAACATAAGCTGAAATATACGCTTGATAACGTGAGGAGGGGAGTGGAGGTCTGGGTGTGATGTTTTTGGAGGAGGAGCTCCATCATTTAGAGAAGTGAGAAGTTCTCGGTTTGGCAGTAAAGGCGGAAAAGAGGCAGCGTTAAACCATCACAGCTTCAAGCATGAACGCCCGTCACGCTCTGATCTGCTTCTTCCTCCTCTGTGAGTACACTCACTTTCTGTTTCTGTCATCTATATTTTCTCTATTCTCATACATTCTCATTTTTCTTTTTTTTTCTTGAGTCTTTATTCTCTTTTTTCTATTTGTGGTCCGATAAACAGCAGACAGGAAAGCGTTTCTCATGAGTGGACTCTGTTTCATCACCTCTTGCCTCAGTTGAAGAGTTCGTTGTTGGTTTCTGTGGTTAAACATGGTGGTCAGAGTTTTTAAAAATGTCTTAACGGTGAAAAAAAAACTTAGAACTTGGACTTAAGTAAAAGCAGAAATACCAAATTGTTAAAGTATAGAAGTACAAAGGTGTTACAAGAATATACTTAAAGTACTCATTCTGCAGATTGGTCCATTTCAGAGTCACGTATTTAATGTTTGATGCATCTTTTAACGTTGCAGCTGGTAAGAAATTGAGTTCATCTTAAATGCTTCGTACACTGCGGGCAGCTTGTGGATTTCCTCTTGTGAACAGCATGAAGGCTGCAGTAAACCTGCAGATACTCTTTTAATTTTCTGCATATTTGTGGCTGTTTTACTTCAGTCGATGCATTAGATGCCATTTGTGATTTTCTGTGACTCAACAAACTTGAAACCCATCACAGTACTTCTGTTTAAATACATTTATCACAAAGAGGAACCCATTGTTTGGCTAATAGACCTAAATTCAGCAAAAAGAAGAGAAGTACAGAAACCCATAGAAAAAGTCTAACAGCGTCCTGAAAGCTGCAGTTTTTGACTTCCTTAAATTTCTCAGTTTACTCTGCTGAAGAAAAAAAACATCTCAGCTCCAGAAGAAAAGCAGCATTGCAGCAATAAACCTTTGGTAGCTGCCTCACTGATGCACTCTTAAAAATATATTTCATAAACTACTGATTTGTTTGATTATTGTTTGTAGACTTCAGTTTCTTGGTAAACAGAATATTTAAGACAATTAGGAAACCCTTTTTTACCTACAAAAAGCAGTTAAAAAATGAAAATATCACAATTCTACATTATTTAGGAGGTTACGTTTCAGTGAGTTGCAAACAAAAATAAAAAGAGGAAAAAAGAAAAACAAAGTGCATCTGTTCAAACTCTCCCTCCAACTACTCCAGGTGGAGCTGTTATCTGAGTACGGATGCACATGAGTAAAAAGATCAATTGGCATCAATTGAATAAGTTGGGATCAATCAAAATCAAATGACATAAGCTGCACATTCAAGCTGCTGTTTCCACTGACTTTGAATGCGATCAGGCGGATGAGTGCGACACCTTTTTCCCTGTGAAACTCCACAAGTGTTCACTTCACCTGACTTTCTGTCAGCACGAGGGTGAGCAAATGATGACTGAATGTTCATTTTTGGGTGAACTATCCCTTTAAGACAATACAAGGTCAATTTCAGAAGCAGCCTGACTGCATTCAAAGTCAATGGAAACAGAAACTTGAAAGTGTTGTCTTGTGTTTCGGTGAAATATCCCTCTAAAACAGAGTGGTTGTGTGTGTTTTAATTATTGCTGACTGAGGTAATTAATTGGTACAATTCCCATTTGCAGAGTTGTTTTTTTTTCTTGGTGGAGCATCTGAATGTGAGATTATGTTGCTCGATATCTTTGATGAAAGAATCCAAAATAAATTTCTGCTGTATTAAATTGTTACCCTCCGTCATGAATTGGGGTTGAGTCGGCAGCTCCCAGTATGGCTGTGGATCTGTGAAAATATGAAGCAAATCAGACTGCAACATCATAGAGGAAGTACAGATATTAACTATGTATTGTTTATCTTTTCAGCAGCACTGCGGGACACTGGTGTCATCAGTGCAAAAATCCTCACAGAAACTGAAGGAGGAAACATCACAGTTGAATGCTCCTTCGGTTTCTCTGGAAAGAAGAAGCTCTTCTGTAGAGACGAGTGTGAAGACGGAAACGTTCTCATTGAAACAGAAGAGGACACGGATCAGAGTGGCAGATACAGCATTAAATACGAAAAAAGACGTTTTTTCCAATATGACCATTTGTATGTGACCATCACAAAGCTGATGAAGTCGGACTCAGGACGGTACAGATGTCGTTTGGATGACTCTTGGTCTTCAGATTTCCTGTTTGAGATCAGAGTTAAAGATGGTGAGTTTCTGTTGGGAGTGATGGAATTAGTGTTAACAGTCTAGTCAAGTGTCGTCTAAAAATAGTATTTAGAGCTGCATATTTTTATCATAACTGTTCTTTAAAAAAACAAACAGTTAATCTGTAAACTATCTGATAAAGTCTGGCTGTCTTAAGCTAAAGCTGATTTTAACTTTGCTGCACCAAACACACTGATCCCTTTCTGCATTTACCTGTATGAGAGAATAGTTCTCTACACATCAAACAGGTGCAAGGCTATCAAACAAAGTAACGTCTGCACGCTCACTCCACGCCACGCAAGGTCGGTGAAGACAACATTTCCATCCTGGATCTTCCTCAGGTCAATAACCTGTCTTCATGAACTTTGTGTGGCATGGAGTGAGTTTGCAGGTGTTACTTTTTACCTCACATCACTGAATGATGCCACAGATCTCTTTGTGTCTCTTCCATCGGTGTCTGATTGATTTATTGTTTTTTAATGTTTCACAGCTCCGACCTCTTCAAAACCAAACTGGACTCTCGGACCTGTTTCAGCGTCAGTCCCATCAGCCTCCACACCGACAACAACGCAGAGTTTAACCTCCAGATCAGGAAGCTCCACAGCTTCATCAGCCTCCCCTGAAGGCACCAATAATCCTCATCAGAGCCAGGTATCACCAGCTGCAGGAACAGGTATGTTTCATGTGTTTACATGTATGTTTACATGCGTACTGTGTTTATGCAAAAACATGTATTCTTGTGTGTATCGTAACATATTTTTGTCGTTGGTTTGAATGTTTCTCGTAGTTTGATTGTGAAGTTTTAGATATTGTATACTGTAACAGGAGGTGTAACAAACAAACGTGTTCTGCTGAAACAGCCGCAGGTCCGCTGCTGATTGTGAGTCTGACTCTGGTCGTCCTGTTCATCGTTTTATCTGTAGCGGTGCTGATATTCTGCAGGAAGAGGGCCAGTTCTCTGAAAGGTGAGGCTGCAGGAAACAATTCATCCTGGAATTGGTAAATGCAATGTGCACTTTTAAAGCGCTTTTTTAGTCTTTTAGTCTTTTGACCAATCAAAGCGCTTTCACACACACACACACACGCACACACACACAGGCGGCTGACACTACTGTACATGGTGCCACCTGCTACTCAGTAAGCACGCACTCTGATGATGCAGCATTGGGAGCGTTTTGGGGTTCAGTGTCTTACTCACGGATACTTGGACATGTTCTCAAACTGCTGACCTTCTGATGAGAGGACGACCCGCTCTTCCTCTGAGCCGCAGCCATGTTGCATAGAAAGACGTAATTGTTGGTGTTTCACTTTGTACTTGGCCTGATCATTTTTGGCTGGACCGCGGTCGCAGCGCTTCTCATGGGGTTTTCTGGTCAGTGTGACAGATGTGACGCAGCTGTTTCCCTGTTGGCCGTTGTTCTTTCAAATTAAATAGGCGCTGAAACGGTGGACACGCTGACAGAAGCTGACGTTCCTGTGTTACTGTCACGTTATTCCTCATTTTCTTTAAGCAGTGAAACATGGCAGCATGGTGGAAAAAAAACAAGATAGACGAGCCATCGGCGGTCGTTCTGTCAGTTTTGGACGGAGAAGAGTGAGAGGATCACCTCATGTTAGTTTGAGGAACAGCCGTTTCTTTAACACACGAGCCTACGTTCATTTGGACGTTATCTGATACGTATCACAGTGTCTGAACGTGTGGCGCTGCCGTTACGGAGAAGAAGAAAATCAGACACTGATTGAAACTGAAGTGAATATTATGTGTTACAGTTTTGGACCGGGTACCGCCACAGAAAAACTATCAGCGGATCTTGGCTCTGATAGCGGCTGAAGGCAGCACAGCCTCCGCCGGTCCCATGGGGACGTTAATTTCCGGGTCCGAGCGGAGCTGCAGAGGGAGGATGTATTTATGATCAGCAGGTACAGCTCCAGAGAAAGCAGCTCCACTCCGCTGTTTGACTGCGTCTAACGTAACATATATTTTAGGGAAGCTAACTCGCATGCTCGTCCGTCTCATGCTGTCATGACACCAAAGCAAATCTCAAGCCAAAACACTGCGACAGCACAAGTGTTGGACAATCATGTAATGCAGTGAGCCAGTTTGACTGTAGAATACAGCTGATTATTTAACAACCGAGCGGCGCTCCGTTATCGTGGATCACCCGATCGCTCGACAGCGCGGTTAGAGAGAGACGGACAAACAGAGCGTAGCTTCTCCTCACAGCACCAAAGTGACTAAATTAACCAACAGCCAAATATTCAGCGACTTAAAGTGGAAAGTGACTTCTTTAGACTTTTTCTGCCGCCACAGGCACATTGATGCATCTTTTTTTCAACTTTTCTCTTAATTTAATATAAAATATATCTTCAGTTTACTCACCACTGTACACGGTCGAGCCATGTTTCGCTCATACATTACAAGCTGCTCGATGCTCATCTTTCTTAGTAGTATGAACCCACAGTTTCCTCCTCTCTGCCATGACCCCTTCCTGTTGCAAGTTTCAACAGCATAAACGCAGTTGACGTCATTTCTTTGCACATGTTGTAGGACATCCTGTGGAAACCGAGTATGCTGATGCCACAGAGGTGAGTCTGAGTCACTTTGGGACACCTCAGCATGATTAATGTTAGTGAAAGCACCTGATGATAATCATTAAAAAAAACCCTTCCTCCTGCAGACCATCCGAGTGTATGAGGAGATCCAAGAGGAGAACAGAGGGAGCAGACCTCCTCCTGTAGAAGTGTTTACAGTTTACTCTTACGCCAAATACGTCAAACCAAATGCAGTCGGAAGCTCGGACAAACACAGCTTTTTAACAGCAGCGGCTCCTCAGGCCACAGTAAGTCCGGTTTGAGGCCACATGCACTAAATAACTTGAGTTGTGGTGACAGTTAAATTTTTCACATATTTCACAAAGGATTTTTCTTTGTCCTGTGTTGTTGATTTTAATGCCTTTTTTTTTTTATCCAGGCCTTGACATGTGGTCTGAGACAAATGAAAATACTTTTTTATTGTACAACAGAGGACATATTTTTGCAGAGACAGAGTAGGGAGAAGATTGTGGACATTATTTCAGTTTGTGTTTCTGATTTGGAAAGAAAGCAATGAGCGATGTAACAAGAAATGATCGAAAAATACCAGGAAATTAGGTAAAAATTAAATAATAAATAAGTATTTCTATAACCTAATTTTACATGTATAATGGAATTTAACATGTTTTTTAATATAGATATTATTCTCTAATGTTTCTCTCTTTTTTAAAGATAATCTTCAGATTATTTTCTTGTCACCTTTTATTAATTTTTAGCAATTTATATCACATTCCATGCCAAGTTGCTGACTGCCTTTTTCCCACATTATCAAAATCAAACAAATTTGCTTAGATTTCAAAGGTTTAAATGCTTGTGAAAGGTGTTTGGAGGCAGCACAAGAAAACTGATGTTGAACCAGGTTTCGAAGGGTTAAATTAACATAGTATGAGGGGACTTCTGTTTTGTTCATCAAGCTCAAAACAGGATACTAGGCAGTTTATGATCTTATCTAAAGTTTGAAGGAGGAAATGCAGATACTCATCTTATCATTTACCAACAGGTTTGAAAATAAAACCCTGAAAATGGTTGCCATGAAGCAGCACACACGCAAAACAGGCGCGTGAACTCCAAATAAACGTTTCTGTTTCTTTCTGTTTCTTGCAGGCTGAAGACGAGTCGCGTAAACTCACCTACTCTGAGGTGGACTTTCCCGACGGTGCAGCCGCTTTGCTCCGAAGCGCCCCCTGTGGCGATAACGTCGTCTACTCTGTTCCTCGGGTCGAAGCGAGCTCGAACGGCAGCCACGGCGAAGACGCTTCGCCTCCTCTGTACTCTACCGTGAGTTTACATCCGCTGTAGCTTTAACGCTGTCAGCGGCCAACAGATGAACACAAAGTGGTTTAATGTTAAAACATACACAAAAAAAATCTGTTTTTTTACCATTTCAGAGAACTGAGGTTATTTTGGTAACTGTTGCCTTAATTTAATCTGCTAAAATGTACAGTAAACTATGTCAGATTATATATATTTTTTAAATGTTAACAGTGACGATGAGATGTCTCTATAAACTTTATGAGTTTATTGTATTTGCAGAAATGTATATTTTTTTATTGCAGTTTTATACTGTATTTATTCTGTATTTTTTTTAAACTATAGTTGTTTGTAGGTGGTGCATCTAGTTACAGTGAGAACAATGGTCCGTGACATTTTAAATTCCTGATATTTTGGTAACATTGAAAAAAGAATTGGCGTGTTTTTTCAAAAACATAAACTTGACATGAATAAAATGAAATAAAATAAATTTTGTAATTTAAAAAGTTTAAATAACTGGATTTGACTTTGTGTTCTGCAACAATACATTTAATTCCAGCTGCTGTGTAGCAGCGGGTCGGGGGCCGGCGTTTTTAGGAGCAAAGGGAAGATAAAGC
>NW_024622963.1:0-3006 GCF_008729295.1 Plectropomus leopardus
CATATTTAAAATCAGAATCAGAAATACTTTATTAATCCGGGGGGGGGATTAAAAAAAAAACATGTATAGTATGTTGAGTGTGTGTAAAAATCTAAATGTAAGAAATGCAGTAATAGACATTTAGCACTAAAATGTGAATATTTGAATTATAATATGGATAATGTGCATGTGTAAATTGTGTAAAATATGAAACTGTTTATGCTACAGTGCAATGTATAAAACTAGTATGTAAGATAAAAATAAAATAATAAAACTGTAGCTATACCCTGGCAGTAGTGCAAGAGACAGAAAATCTGTGAAAAAATCATGTTCCTCTGTCTCTGGCCCTAATGGTAACTGCAAAAATCCACAAAACCTGAACGAAAACAACCAATCAGAGTCAGGAGGAGTCTTTGATGCAGTGTCACTGCACAGTCTCCATACCCTGCGCATACTCTTACTTAGTCAAGCTCAGTGTCTTCAGCGTGCAGCTTCAGTCTCAGTTTTGCATCCTTTCAGGTCCCATGAACTCACTCCACCTCGCAAAGGCTGCTCTGATGTTTACTCTTGTTTCATCTGTTTTTAGTGCTGTTGTCAGCAGCGCAGCATATGCACGAGCAGTGATTGACATTGTTAGACTCCTGGCTCTGATTGGTTGTTTTCATTCAGGTGTGATGGATTCTTGATAATGTTATTAGGAGCACTAAGAGGAGCCATGGAAAAATAATTTATTTTTCTAATGTACTAACGTCAGAACATAGTGACAGTTCAAGCAAATATGATAAAGTTGTTTTTTTTGTAAAAGTTATCTACAGTACCTTTAGGTAGCTTGTCAGTAAATTAAAATAACAGTCAGAGCATGGCTTTGGTTGTGTTCATAGTGATTTTTTTTTTTGTCAGTTTATAAATTGCATTGATTGGTATTAGGGGACATTGTCTTTAGGACTATAAAATGATTCCAAAACCATCAAAATAATAATATATAATATACTGTAATATCAAAATAGCTACATACAACTTCATTTTCTGTCAATTTATTAATCAACTAATAATTTCAGCTTTAATGAGTATTTTAATTTGGCTTTATTCATTGTTGAACTTGTTTTATTCATTTGTTTATTTCTTACTGATGATCCAAGGACAGCTTGTTGAGATCAAATAAAACTCTATTATTTGAAGGAAATTACTGTGTAGCAGTTGCAGTAGTGAGAATAGTGCCAGTATGAATAGTGCAAATATAAAAAGTCTAAGATACCAACAAACTGCAAATCCAAAAATATGTTCAATAAATACATTGCTGAAATCAGGTTAACAATATGGGTCATAGAAAAAAAACCAAATTGGATATATATGTATGTATGAGTGACTTGACTGTGACTCTTACCATGATCAAGCGCTACACGCATAAGTCATTTCTTTTTTGTTATTTCAGATGATGTATTTGGGCTCAGGCTTGTGTTGTGTCGGGGCGCTGGCAGGCCTCTCTGCTCAGGGCACCAGTCGTTTGGGGAACGCCCTGGGCATGATGGGAGTGGCGGGGGGCATTGCTGCAACGCTCGGTGCCCTCAAACCTTCACCAGAGCTGCTGTCTCAGATGTCTCTGGCCATGGCCACAGGAGGAACCCTGGGTAGGTAGCCGCCTGCTTTTAGGCCCACTCTGGCATGGATTATCATCTGCCGCAGCACTGCTTACTTTAGTCCCTTGTTATTGATCACTATCTAAATCCCACTGTGAAACATGCTGTGCTGCATCATGACAAAGAGACCAGAGCATTTCTGGGTTTCAGTCTCCATTTAAAAAGAAACAAAATTAATAAAGCCTGTGCATGGGTCCTTTTAAAGTCTTAACAGTTTGTTTAGAAAACTCCAAGACCATCATGAATGAGTTACATGTTATTAACTTTGCATGCGACTGCCCCGGTCTTTTGAAGAGTGTGATTTTTTTGCTAATTCATAACAGAGCATCCATCATGCTGTCCAGATTCAGAGATGAGTGGATTTCGTCATCATGTGTGAATGTTGTACATGTTAATAGTAATTTGAGAAAGCAGGATGATAAATGATGTTTTAATCAGCATGCACACACGCAGGCAGCAGAGCATGAGGGTTTACTCAGTGTTAAATTAGTGACCCCGTGTTTTCGAGAAAGCATACTTTGGACTCATTAGACAGGCTTTGAAGATCAGGCCCCATTTGTGTAGAGTAAAGTTACAGAAATCAGGTGTTTGCCTTTTAACCATTTTGCTTTTTTGAAATTATTTTTATTCAATCATAGCCAAGAAGTGTGGTGTCTGGTGTTTGAGTCAGCCAGATAAACTGTTGTAACTCTGAGAGATTTATTGAGATCTGTTTGTCGGATCTTCATATCTCCTCTGCAGGTCTGACCATTGCCAAGCGTATTGAAATCTCAGACTTGCCGCAGCTCGTGGCAGCCTTCCACAGCCTTGTGGGGCTGGCGGCCGTTCTCACCTGTGTTGCCGAGTTCATGATTGAGTACCCCCACCTGGACACTCACCCAGCTGCCGGCGTACTCAAGACTGTGGCGTATCTGGGCACCTACATTGGAGGCGTCACTTTTAGCGGCTCACTGGTGGCCTACGGCAAGCTTCAAGGTAATAGATTTTACTTAAAGATTGATTTTTTTATTTTTTTATGTGAGGTTGTATAGTCAGCACTCTCCCAGTTTAGAGAAGCTGCAGGAGTACACATGGAAGCTAAGCTGTGTACTACCGTGGACGGGGGCAAAAACAGAATGTATTATAACCATCTAAAAGTCCCCACTTTAAAAATCCATAACAGTTCAAGAGTACACAAATTGAAAAAAAAAATAAAAAAAGAAATTAAAAAGAGAGTTCTAAAAATCAATGACCTGGAAAAAATACTTTAAAAAACCTTTTCCATCATGTTTTTGAAAGAAATCGCACCAATTTGCTAAGAGTTCATAGGTTAAATACTTGTGAAAGGTGTCTGAAAACAGCACAACAGAGTACAATAAAACTACTTTGTCCCTGCAATTAGTGAAAAATC
>NW_024622964.1:0-1099 GCF_008729295.1 Plectropomus leopardus
TGGTTCCTGTGCTCTCTGTGGTCCCTGTGCTCTCTGTGGTTCCTGTGGTTCCTGTGCTCTCTGTGGTTCCTGTGGTTCCTGTGCTCTCTGTGGTCCCTGTGCTCTCTGTGGTTCCTGTGGTTCCTGTGCTCTCTGTGCTCTCTGTGGTCCCTGTGCTCTCTGTGGTTCCTGAGCTCTCTGTGGTTCCTGTGCTCTCTGTGGTTCCTGTGGTTCCTGTGCTCTCTGTGGTTCCTGAGCTCTCTGTGGTTCCTGTGCTCTCTGTGGTTCCTGTGCTGTGTCTGCGTTTCCTCATTGCAGGGCTGCAGACCTTGAGTGGTGCAATCAGCACACCTGAGCCCGGTGCGCCTGATGCTGATCATACTTCTACAAGTACCTTTTTTTTTTTTTTTTTTTTTTTACAGCACATCTATACAACATTTTCACTCATCCGCCCTCTACACCACTGACTCTACAGATTTCTCCCATTTGTGTAAATTGATTGTCGTTTTGATAAATAATTTGAGGTATTTTTGCTTTTTGAGTATTTGCATTGTATGGTACTTTCCCACTACATTTTAGAGAAAAGTATACTCCCCTATATTGATGTGACAGCTGTAGTTGCATTTCTGGTTACATACATTTTGGGACATTAGTGACTTATCACTCTGAAAGGGGTCATTATGCATAATGAATACATTTTACTTTTTAATATTTGAAGTGCATTTTGATGATCACATTTCTACAAGTTACTTGACTAAATATACTCATGGATGAGAGACTTGTGCTCGTGACAGTGGAAGATGTACACATTAACCCTCTGATAGCTGAGCAAACTGGCTGGATTTTCTTCAAAAATATGGGAAGAGGGCAATGAGCAGTTCAACAAGAAATGGCCTGAAATTTACAAGAAATTAGTAAAAGTCACGAGAAATTCAGCTGAAAATAAGCAAAATATAAAAACGAAACCAAAAACAAAAATGACAAAAAAAACCAACTTTCAGTAAGAGCATTTTTTTGAAGAGTATTTTTTTCTGTACCATTATTTTATAAATTATAAATGTTATAAATCTCTTATATTAGTTTTAAATTAAATTTCTGGACATTCTTCTGAGTTTTTTTT
>NW_024622965.1:0-4066 GCF_008729295.1 Plectropomus leopardus
TATATTAGAAATAGAATTTTTGTTGTATTTTTACAGCAATTTTTGTACAGTGTGGTGTTCGAAAATTGTGTCAGAGTTCGGGGGTCTGCACAGGTGAAGACATAGAAAACAAGAATCAGCATTAAAAAAGAGCTGATTTAAAAATTGAAAGTAAAAGATGTAGCAGCATTAATATTGAAATTAATGAATAAAGCCAGACAGAGCATTGAGATTAATGTAAAGCAGTCATTTTCTGCTATTTTAAAGTGAATACTATGCAGAAAAAGGGGGTGAAAAATCAATGCAGCAAATAGAAAAAAAAGTCCATGAACTGTGCAGAGAAAAACAAATACATCTTACATAAAATATACTGTCCAAACACAAAATTTACAGCAGCGCAAATTAGAAGGCCATAAATTAAAGAGAACAAACACTGATGCAATAATAATTTATACTAAATAGGGCATTTGTGAGAGTGATGAAACTTCCCTGAAGGAATCTTTTGGTCCGTCTCCAAACTCCAAGTCCCGCCGGCAGCAGCTGATTTGCACACCCCAATCACCAGATGTGAATTTCAGAGCATGTTTCAGGCTGCAGCTGCCAAGTGGCTGAGTGCGGACCCCTCCATCAGCACATGATACAAAGTGACCACTGGATGGTCCCATCAGCCACTTAGCCAGCTCCGTAACCTAGCAACGTCATTCAGGATGTATAATTGAGTGTTATTATGAAGCATTTGGAGAGCTGACAGATGACTGTTTGAAATGTGTCCACAGCCTCAATTCTCATTTTAACCAAAAACTAAAGGCACTCAAGTGACCATTTTCCAGGCTTGAATTGGAGGGAACACGTGGTCAAGTGCAGAGCGTCCAAATGGATCATTTCAGACTGAACCACGGGGGTGACCTAATGGTTTCTCGATGACTGGGAGGGTGTTTTGCTCGCAGCAGACTGTTAGAAGCAGGCAGCCGGGTGTCAGCAGGCTAAGCAAGATGACTCCCTACAACTTCTACGCCCTGTTTGACCTATCGTGCGCTGTAATAACAAGCAGCCAAGTTGTGATTCAGAAATGGTTATCACGTATTTTCGGAGCCGCCCTTTTACACATATAGCACTCAGCAAGAGACTGTCAGTGTCAGACGTGTTCTCACATAGTAGAAATTTGGTTTCGGTGAGGGGTGGCACCTGGGTACAGTGATCAAGAACGTGGACATGACGCAAAGAGGAAATACCACTCAGTACATTTACATGCACAGTTAAGTGGAGCTATTATAGCTCGAATAGGACATTTAACTGGACTATTGTCCTTGTCCTAGTATACAAGCACTGGGGGAGAATCTATTTGTAGGCAGAATTGTGTCCAACTCCACTACAGTGGGTGGAGATATGCTCTTTTAGCTAGTTGCTATTGGACCTTCTTCTGGTTGACCCATTAAATCACAAACCAAACAAGTTAGCAAGCAGCAAACAGGTTGCATGTTGAATCTGCTACATAATAACGAGCAAATGTAACGCGATTTGCAGAACCATGGAAAGGCCAATGTTTATTGTGGCTTGGTTGGGCATATATGATATGATTAAGAAATTGTACTTAGTGTATTGAAGTCTTTTGGAAATGTGGCTTGAAATAGTCAGAAAGCACATATTTGATCAAAGTTGAGTGTCTCATTAAGTATCCACAAAAATTTGAATAATTGAAAAGAATAAATGTTCCCAACTATCAGAAAACCAAACAGATAACAGCATTTCTCCAGACTGTGTGGGCGTAGCAGATCACGTTTTGACACCTTTGTCAACTGTCTCTGGTCCCCACAACAACAACCATGGAGCAATACAGAGTCGGCGTGGTACAGCTCTATTGGTTTCAGCCCTCTGACTCTGGCTGCGTACCTAAATCCAATCTGACGCTCTGCACTAAAATGAGAGAGCTGTTTTTCAAAGCCACTGAGCGGTTAAGGTTACATTCATTACACATTCACTCTTTTCAGTGCTTTGCAGCTCTTTCTGCCCAGACAGAGGGTTAGGGTTTGAGGGTTGACCAGAGAGCACTCTGACACTCCCAGAGTGCACTGCTCTGGATAACTGAACAGTACATTCCAACAGCACTCTGAATTTACCAACGGTCCAGTTTGTGCCAGAGTGTGCTCCGACACTCAGAGTGAGTGTTTCTGAACGCACCCTAATGAAAGGAGCGTTAGCATCAACTGACAGCTGAGTTAACTTTTTGATTGGCTTCATCCATATTATGTAATATGGATTGGGGGATAACCACGCCCAAATCAACCCAGCTTCAGGAAACTGTGAAAAAAAAAACTAAAGCGGCAATATTTAATATATAATAAATATTTTGCAATATAATATATTTTAGATTTGGATTGAGGCTAATGTCTGATCATTTTGTATGTTTTTCATTATGCATGCAAGATCTTAATTACATACTGAGAAAGTTTTTGGTGATTTGGGTTCCAAGAGGCTTTAAGACAATAGAATGCAATAATCAGTGTTACATATTAGAGTAATATGATATATAAGTAGCTAATTTAATCCTCATCACAATCTTTCCCTAGCCTTAACCAAGCATTTTTTGTGCCTAAAATTAACTGAACGAAGCACTCAGAAATCACGTTGTTCTACTGATAGGAGGCGTCACATCAGAAAACACAGAATATACTAAAAAAAGTAAATTAAAAAGAAAAAAGCACTCACTGGATCATTCTGGAGCCCCATAACTAATGATGTACTTGGTCATTTCATTTGGGGGAGCAACCGACCCACATGAGTGTTAGCAAATGTTGGAAAAATGCCGACAAAGCCACAATTACATCTAACAAAAAAGAAGGGAAAAAACCTCTCAACACAATCCGCTAATGAAACGGGAGCTGTACACTATTTCTTTGTTCTTATGTTTGTTTCCAAACTATTTGTTTCTTTTATGGTTTTATTTGTAATGAAACGCTGATTAACATCATAAAGGAATTTCTAATTTATGCTTAATTAACATTAATGTTGTGTGACCCACATTTCTCATTTATTTAACTGATAAAGGCTTTAGATTGTTGGTAATTAAAGATGAAAAGATGAAAGCAGATTAGTTCGACTCTGTTACTTTTGTCTCCGTAACAGTGCGATGCGAACAGAGAGGGAGCCAGTTCTGAAGTTTTCTGTGTGTTTCCTGGGGTTCTACAGTATTTACAACAGGTGCTGCCGGGCCTCTCTCTTCACTCTGAGACAGCCTGAGGGCACAGAGATGCAGCCTTCTTGTGTTTCAAAGGTCAACAGTTTGATTCTCGGGCTTCGCTGGGAAAATCGCAGTATGGGAAGTGAAACAAAATCGTTCTCTCCTGCTTTTATGCCGTCTGTTGTTGTTCCTCTGAGCTCTGCATTTACACCCTGCAGTTGCTCCACTGGAGCCTCCAGCAGATTTAGTCTGAGGGATTGAGCAGCACTCAGTTTGTTGATGAAAATGTAAAAAAAAAAAAAGGAGCCTGTCTGCTCATCAGAGCCATCTGGATGAGAGAGTGGTGTTAAGAAAACTGAAGACTCAAGCAGTTACAAGATAGCTTTCTCTCAGAAAAGCATTATTGCTGAGATCAATGCCATGTTTTTAATAACAGTATTGTTTGTCATCAATACATATCCCAAAACAGCAGGAATACTCAACTTACTTTGCTTTGGGGCCACTTTTGCAAAATGACAGGAGGCTAGGGGCCAGTCGCAGTGCCCCATACATGCCCCATATGGGACATTTCTAGGACTGTAGGATGTTTCTAGAATTTTAAGAAGTTTCTAGGATTTTAGGACATTTCAAGGATTTTAGGACCTTCCTAGGTTTTTAGGTTGGATCTTGCTTTCAAGGTCACTTTTTCAAATGATTTTCAAATGTTTGGAGGATTTTAGCATGTTTCTATGTTTTAATGATGTTTCTAGGATTTTAGGACATTTCAAAGATTTGATGATATTTCTACTTTTTTAGGATGTTTGTAAAATTTTAGCACATTGCTAGGATTTTAGGACATTTCTTCTATTATTATACTGATTCTAGGACTTAAGGTAATTTCTAGGATTTTAGGACATAAGGTGTTTAGCT